>NC_142020.1:5110000-5190000 GCF_049901735.1 Notechis scutatus
ATTAGTAGACACCTGCTGAAGACTTTTTTCCCCTAACCAGAATTCTCTGCATGACAATTTCTAAAATCTCATTCTTCCCCATTCATTTTTAATAAATACATTTTACTTTAGTTTCTTTAGCACGTCTGTTTATTGTGTTTTTTAAAATTTGATTGTAAATTGTCTTGAAGTATTTTATGGGAGAGGATATATCAAAGTTTTAAATAACTAAATAAACAATCAATCATAAGGCTGAGTTTCTGACAACCCCTTTCGAATTAGGAACAGAAAAGAAATCTATGTATTTCTCGGTGTAATAGAAACAGGTGCAATTCCTTTCTTTTCACCCAAGCTTTACACTACACAACATTCCCCTTGTCTCCTCACTGTCAATGCAGGTAGTTCTCGACTTACGTCCATGATTGAGCCCCAAATTTTCTGTTGCTAAGGGAGATGCTCGTTAAGTGAGTTTGGCCCTGTTGTACGACCTCTCTTGCCATCGTTGTTAAGAAAATCGCTTCAGTTGTTGAGCTACTAACACAGCTGTTAAGTGAATCTGGCTTCCCCATTGACTTGTCTTGTCAGAAGGTCACAAAAGGGGGTCATGTGACCCCGAGACATTGCAACTGTCATAATATGAACCAGTTGCCACGTGTTTGAATTTTGATCATGTGACCGTGGGAATGTTGCAATGGTTGTAAGTGTGAAAAATGGTCCTAAGTCACTTTTTTCAGTGTTGTTGTAGCTTCGAATGTAGCTAGTCTAGGGAAGAGAAGGACCAGGGGAGACAGGATAGCAGTCTTCCAATATCTATTATTTATCTATCTATCTATCTATCTATCTATCTATCTATCTATCTATCTATCTATCTATCTATCTATCTATCTAATCTATTTATTTATTTATTTATTTATTTTGTCAAAAGCTTACAAATCAATAGAAACAAGAATAAACATAAGTTTAAATACAAGAAATAGGAACTGATAATTGGAGACAATAGGACAGGGATGGTAGGCACGATTGTGCGCGTATGCATGCCACTTACAGACCTCTTAGGAATGGGGTGAGGTCAATAGAGGTTAGTTTGAGGGTAAAGAAGTGGGGGTTTGAGCAGGTGACAACAGAATCAGGTAGTGAGTTCCAGGCATTGACCCCTCTGTTGCTGAAGTCATACTTCCTGAAATCGAGCTTGGAGTGGTTTACATTGAGTTTATATCTGTTGTGTGCTCTTGTGTTGTAGTGGTTAAAGCTGAAATATTCATTAACTGGTAAGACATTGTAACATATAATTTTATGTACTATGCTTAAGTCCAATCTTAGCCGGCGAAGTTCAAGGTTGTCTAAGCCTAGAATCTCAAGTCTGGTATTCTGTTGCGAACAGAGGAATGTAGTACTCTTCTGATAAAATGCTTCTGGACTTACTCAATTGTATTTATGTCTGATATACAGTGCGGATTCCAGACAGCAGAGCTGAATTCAAGTATTGGTCTACTAAAGTTTTTGAATATTTGAGGGGCTTCCACAGAGAGGAAGGGGGTCAAACCTGTTTTCCAAACACCCGAAGGCTAGACAAGGAAACTGAAGAAGGAGAGATTCAATCTGGAAATAAGGAGGAATTTCCTAACAGTGAGAGCAATCAACCCATGGAACAGAATTTGCCTTCAGAAGTTGTGGGAGCTTCATCACTGGAAGCTTTCAAGAAGAGACTGGACTGCCATCTGTCAGAAATGGTGTAGGTTCTCCTGTTTGGGTGGGGGATTGGACTAGATGACCTACAAGGTTCCTTCCAACTCTATTAATCTGTATCTGTATCTAATCTGTATCAAATGGTCACTAAATGAACTGTTGTAAGTTGAGGACTACCTGTATTAAGATTCGGAGTATACCTTGGCATAGCTCTCTGCCTGCTCCCCGTGGGGGTATTGGCAACAAGTGCCTTGATTTCCAGCTATTTGTGATATTCATTCCTTTCCATTCTTTGTGAAAAGATGGTGAATACAAGTGTGATATAAGTCTGTAGCACACAAAGTTAATATTTAAAAAAAAAAAGATTAAGGAAGAACACAACTCTGGACACACATTTTATTTACACCATTTCAGACTAAGCTTTTATTTTTAATATTACAAACCATTTGTTTTTCCTTTATTCATAAATCACTGTAGTGATATAAACACTAATTTCTAAAGACAGATATACACACTTGTCAGGTTTAAAGATCTGTAGTTGTTTTGAAGTCACAATATTCTACATATGGTATTAATCAGTTATTTTTAAAATCAGTATTCATATAATCAGTAATAATTTATATAACCAGAAAAGAAATCAACATTCCCTATATCAGACATACATTTGAATAAAATGAATGATTGGAGTGTTCTAAGTTTTTTTTTCTCATTATTTTATTTCCACAAAAATATTTTCCAACAGTGTGTGGCAACCTCATTTGTGTGCAAGAATAAACATCGGATTTATGTATTTTATTTTTATTTAACTAAGGGTTGCACCAAATGAAACAGCCACTTGTTTCAAACAAAAATGACACATTGACTTAAATCACTTAAACATCAGGAGGATTTATGTGTTGAAAATGGAATTTCTGTAAGAAAATAAATATTTATTTCACAGTCATTTTTTGTTTTTGTTTTCTTTTTTAAAAAAGAGGTGTTTCCGAGTGCATACAGACGTGCAGTTTTTTTTAATATATTTTTTTATTTTCAAGCAATTGAATCACAATGGAATTATTTTCCTCACTGCATTGTCCAGGATTGGAATAAGAAATCCTCAATATCTGGGAATCTCTCTCTCTCTCTTTCTCTCTCTCTCTTTCTTTCTCTTTTTCTTAAATTAAAGAAAGCAGCTCTACAGGTTTATAGCAGAATTAAGTGTGCACAGCACTATTGGCTGGGAGATGTGAAACCACAAATTCTCCTACCCTGTATTATTATAGAGATTTCTCTTTCAAAATAAAATAATAAAAAAAAACAAATGGAGAAACTTGCTGCGTTGAAAAGGAGGAGGAGGAGGAGGAAGAGAGGATTATTCCGTATTCAAAGAGTAGCTAAGCATATCTGGCTAAAGGCATTGTTGCAAAATTGGAAGAAGCTGGCTTCCTTCAGAGAAGACCAGGAAGCAGAATCCAGGTACGTCTGTATGCACCCTCGGTTTCTGAACTCAGAAACTTTAATATCCTGTGCTAGATTTTCCCACGGTGTTTAAAAGTTCACATAACAAATGGCCCCTTCCATCCTAAACATTCATATTTCCTTCACTACTGCAAAGAAGACAAAAAGGAGAGCGTAGGAGAAAAACAACAACAACCACCTACATTTCTCTCTAGGAACTCAAGAAAAACTGAGGAATAACACAGCGGTTCTCCTTGATATTGCCTTCGTGGCTGGAGAAATTACATCAGAAGGATAACTGAGGGGAAATTCCTTCTCAACACAACCCTCCAATAATTCTTAATTTGCTGTCACAGCAAAGTTAGGGTCGGTCTATGGAAGCTTCTCACAAACATGAAAGAAGGGTTTCTCTACAAATCAACCAAGCTAAGTCCAGAGGGACATCAATTCTGCATGTGAATTTGGATCGCTGAATAGTTCTCCTATCTGCAACTGAACATTTGAGATTGTAGATGTGTGGAGTAGAGGGATGTGAAGAACACTTAGATTTCTGATTGGTACCTGAATTTCCAAAAGCTGTGGCTGAGGTCTATCATTTCAGGGATAAAACATGGCCAGTAAAAAGTCCTCATTCTATGTTTGCTGAAGGTAGCATATAACTATCTTCCACCAAAATGAAGTGGTACAGTTGTTCTGCTTTTAATGTCTTTAAAATAAAAACAAACAAAAGTAATGATTCTTTAGTAGCCAATGTTTTTCATCATTCAGTGGGGATTCTGTGGGGGTTTTCTTGATCTCTCTCTCTCTCTCTCCCTTTTTCACTAGCTCTCCTTTGCTACACTCAATCCTGATTTGAGTCAAAACCTGATACAAATGTTCCAGAAACCTGGTTTTTCAAATCTGGTGAAACTTTATTAATGGTTTATTGTTCAACTGATCGTATTGCATGCACATTTTAACGATGACAAAGAGTTAAAAAGCCTGATCACAAACACTTCTTAAAAAGCAGAATTGCTTATAGCAAGTTGGCAAGTTCACAGCGGTGTATTAATCATTGTTAACTGAAGGCCCTTTTTAATTTTTTGTTGTTGTAATTTTTGGATCCTGCACGGCACACATGAGTATATAACTGTCTTCAACAAAATTGTAGCGGTACGGTTGTTCTGCTTTTAATGTCTTTAAAATACAAAACAAAAAACAGAAAACCCAAAACGAAAATCAAGAAACCCTGACAAACACTCCAATTAAGAATAATAGGTAATAATATATGCACAGACAAACTGCAATTTTTGTTTTTTTGTTTTTCTAGTGGTATCCGAGTCTGCGGTTTTGGCATTGCATCTTGCACAAATTGCAGAAACAAGTGCATAGGATGGGCATCCGTTATGAGGACCTAATACATTCATCATGGACCTAATTATCATGGGAGGCTCAAAGGGGCCTTGAATTTGAAATCGGAAGTGGGAGCAGAATTGGATCCTTTGAAGAATTGCAGTTTGTTTACATGATGCAACGTTTGTTCGAAAAAATACCAAACGCATGTGAAGGGCATGATTACCAAGACTCATTGATTGCAGGATTTGTAAATGCGCCTATAAATCTAGACTAGAAGTAGCATGTAAAAATGAGAATGGGTGAGCATGGGTGTATGTGGGTGTGGGTGTGTTTTTCTCTCTCTAACTAATAATAATCTACTGGGTTTAAAATCTAAAACATCGTCAACGTGTAAATTTCTCAAACTGAATAATTCTACTTCACAGATGTAAATCTTATACACTTATTATTATTATTATCATTATTATTATTATTATTATTATTATTATTATTTAAAACCGGTACAAAGAATTTTAACTTTTTATTATTTTCTTTTTTGTTTTTTTGTTTTTTGGAAAAAAAACGAAAAAAAAAAAAATAGAAACAGTGCTTTATCACCTCTTTTTTTTTTTTTTTTTAATTCTCCCATAATATAAAAGTTCTGCAATGATATCAATAATTTATTATACTGGAAGAAATATAAAAAGAATGCTTGTTTATGATTTAACGAGCAGGTAACTCTCCTTATTTATTATATATATATATATATATATATATATATATATATATATATATATATATATATATTTGTTTTCTTAAGTTTTCATGGGTACTTACATGTATGGTATTCAGCTTTGTTCGGGTATTTTCCCACATCATTATTTAAAAGCACAACTATAATGACGTGGGAAAATAACAAAGCTGAATATATATATATATATATATATATATATATATATATATATATATATATATATATATATATATATTTACAGAAGCCTGATGATGGCAGATGAGATTCTGCCGAAACGTTGCTACAACTTTAAAAGCACAACTACAATGACGTGGGAAAATACCTGAATAAAGCTGAATGCCATACATGTAAGTACCCCGAAAACTTAAGATATATATATATATATATATATATATATATATATATATATATATATATATATATATATATATATATATATATATATATATATAAAGGTTTTTATTTTTGTTCGGTTTTTTGTGTGTGTTATTGTTTTTTGTTGCCTAAACACCTAGTTACGATTGGAGCTAAATGCTGCCTGATGGAATGCGTTAAAAGCTTGCCCTTCCGTAGCTTTTAATAAGACATTATGTACAGATGTCAGTTCAAGCACCCTTCTTGTAACTTTTTCCCCCCTCCCTCCCTCACCCCAACTCAGAATTAACAACATAACCTTTGGCTTTGAAGAAACAGTGAATAATTTAAGACAGCTGATATAGAATTATAAGGTGCCTTTGGGGGGGGTCCCCCTTTTTTATAGTTAATTCGGTGGTGCCCCATTTCCACCTTCTTGGTGTACCTCTCTCTCTCCCTCTTTCTTTCTTTCTTTCTTTCTTTCTTTCTTTCTTTCTTTCTTTCTTTCTTTCTTTCTTTCTTTCTTTCTTTCTTTCTTTCTTTCTTTCTTTCTTTCTCACTCTCTCTATCTCTATCTCTCCCCCCACACACCCCTTTTGAAAATAAAAAATAAATGTCTTATGCAGGAAAATAAATAAACAAACCATGATATCACATACACGCTTACAAAACAAGTGAGGAATCCCAACAGCGTAATAATATTCAGCATATATAATTCATTTACATGATATAGAACTTTTGATGGTGCCCCACCCCACCCCACCCGGACAAATTTCATTTCTAGCAGCTTTCTAGTTCAACCACAATGAAAATAATAATAATAATAATAATAATAATAATAATAATAATAATAATAATAATAATAATAATAATAATAAATAATAATAATAATTCATAATAATAAATACCTTCTACAGCCACCAAACTATATAACCTCCGGAAATTAAAAGACCCACAATATTAAAATACACAGAACAAAATATCTGAGGTATAAGATAAAAAAATGTAAATATTTTTTTTTTCTCCTCCTTTTTTTTTTTTGAATGTACTCATTTAGTTGATTTTGCTTATTTGTTTCTTTGTAATTTTTTTTTAGAGTTGCTAAAATGATGCATTACTGCATGTATTGCCATTCCCAGGCCTCGGAAAGCTTCCATTTGGGTCCCCTCCTCCCATTTGGGGAGGAATTGTGGTTTTTAATTTTTTTTATTTTTTATTTTTTTTGTCATTTAGTATGGAGCAAAACGGCTGTATCCCCCTCGGTATATACTAGCCTGCAATGAAGAAAGAACGAGACCGACATCGTCAGCATGGCTTCTGTTCTTGGCATCACTCAGGGGTGTAAAAGCATTCTGAAACAAAGCAATTTGAGCAGTGGTGGGATTCAAAAAATTTTTACTACCGGTTTTGTGGGTGTGGCTTGGTGGGCGTGGCAGGGGAAGGATACTGCCAAATCTCCATTCCCTCCCCACCCCACTAACCTGCTTTCCAGCTCCGTTCTCCTGTGCAGGGCAACCAAAGAAGACCCAGCTGACCAGCTGTGACTCAATGGGAGGCAGAGAAGAGATGGGGTTGGCGGGGTCAGTCAGAGGTGGGATTGGCCGGTTCTCCGAACTTCTCAAAATTTCCACTACCGATTCTCCAGAACTGGTCAGAACCGGATGAATACCACCTCTGAATTTGAGGGGTGGGTGTTTGACTTCCTTTTTTTTTTTTTTTTTGCCGTAACCAGATCTGCAATTTATTTATTTATTTTTGTGACCTTCTGGGGGATTTGGCTCCAATACTTTTTCAAAACGCACTACAGGTAGTCCTCGACTTACAACCGTTCAAAGTTACAATGGCGCAAAAAAAAGATGACAATTTTTCACCCTTAGAAGCATGATCAGTGTCTCCGTGGTCATGTGATCAAAATTCAGATGCTCGGTTTGTATTTATGACGGTCACATTGTCCCGGAATCATGGGATCCCCTTTTTGAGACCTTCTGACACCCAAAATCACTGGGGAAGCCAGATTCCCTTAACAACCGCATTACTCACTGAACAACTGCAGTGGTTCAGTTAGCAACGATGGCAAGAAAGGCCATGAAAGGGGGCGAAATTCACTGAATGATTGTTTTGCTTAGCAACAGAAATGTTGGTTCAGGTGCAAATTGAGGACTACCTGTATCCAAACTGTGTCAGCAGTGGTTCTCCTGATGAATCATCATTGACCCAAACAAGGATTCATGACTTCTTGATTAACTAATTGGACTGACATTGATTTATTAAATAGATTCGGCTCATTTTGTGTCTCAGGTGGTCCAAACTAGATGCTTTTTTTTAAAAAAAATGTACAAATCTACAGAGTTTATTCTTTGTTAATAAGCAAGGATACCAATAGCAACTACACAACCACAGTGGCACCATCTCTTGATGGTAGGAAGGTTTAGGACATAGCAGATGAGATCTCAGCGAAGGGGTGGCACTTAGGGTCATTGGTGGGTGTTTAGTTCAACGTTTCTCAACCCGTGGACTTCTGCTCCCAGAATTCCCCAGCCAGCTATGGAATTCTGGGAGTTAAGTCCAACACAGCTTAAAATAACCCAGGTGATTTAGCTGGTGAACCTTTGTCCTCATTAATTAGGTAGTTAAAATCCCATCTCCTATTTTACAGGCATTTGTAAAACCCACAAAGGGAAAATGCATTTGTTGTGTGTGTGTGTGTGTGTGTGTGTGTGTAAGGGTCTTCTCCTGGACTTTTCTATTGTCAACTTTTCTTTGAATAGAGAAGTCAATCTCTTCATAAATCTGTCAATCAAGTTTTGTTTTAATAATCCAACACCGACGGCATGAACAACAAAACCAAATGGACCTATAAATATTTCTTTATTCTCATTTATGTAAATACTTGTATTCTGCCCTCCGAGTCTGTCCTACTATCTTTCATTTCTTGCCAAATGCACATTGTTGATACATTCATTTTCTTTCTCTGGTGGCACCGTTAAATGCCCTTCATCCATATTAACATTTTACGGGTAATGTTGAGCCTTTTTTGTTTTTTTTGTTTTGTTTTTTCGGCTGAAAAGTGCTGTGCAAAATTCAAATAAATGTCCCATTGGCAGGATCACAGCCTGGCCATTGTTGTAATATTTCAGATGGTCCAGATCAGCTCATTTCTCTTAGAAATGCAGACTGAACAAAATCTGTGAGGATCACTAAATGGGCTGCAGAGAAAAAAAGTGTGGGATTACTTGAGCCATTATGCACCAAAAGCTGCTTTCTGTACATGTGCTGTCCTGCCTTACAATCAATCAATGACACAAAATACAGTTTTCTGGATATCACCATTAACTTTGGTCTCGGGGCCTCCCTAACTAAAATGGCTTCCTGCTGAGGGGTTGATATTAAACCTACCACCTGTGTTTCCTTCATCTTCAGAAGTTTGATAGGGTATATCTTGTTGATGTCTCTCTCACAATTATTTATTACATTTATATCTTGTGTCCCCTGAAGAAACTCATGTTGGGATCATTTTCCCTTATCTCATCCACTCTGTGAACTATGTTGGTCTCAAGAGAAGCTGTAACTCAATGGTCTTCAAATTTGGCAAGTTTAAGACTTGTGGACTTCAACTTCCAGAATTCCTGAGCTAACATGACTAGAGGAGGAATTCTGGGAGTTGAAGTCCACAAGTCTTAAAGCTGTCAAGTTTGAAGACCCCTGCTCTAACTCATGGATGTCCCACTTTTGGGGTTGCTTGGGTCACATTGAGTGAAGAGGACTTGTCTTGAGCTACATATAAATATATATAATATAGTTAATGTATACAAATTGCATAATAATGTTAAAAGTTTGTGATCTTGTGGGATCGCATTACTAGCAGTTTAAGGCCACATTCGTCCCACAGTCTATCGGCTGGACGCTTATGATCTTGTCCAAAGTTATTCCCCAGATTCCATCTTTGGGACTATCAGTGTTTGCACAACATTGCTAGGTTGTTGCTTTTTTAAACCATGGTTAGACCTCTCCCTCCTTTTAGGCCTGGCTGTCTTAACACATGATGACAACTCAACATATTTCATTAGTCATTCAATACATTTTGCAAATCTTAAAAAGGATAAATTCAGTAACATGAATAACTATGGAGTAGAAGCTCCATCTAAATGTCTGGTGTGTTTTATTTGTTTGATCGCTTTATATCTTGCTTTTCTGTGAGAACTCAAGATGGTTATGAGGGGGATTCCGCCTTCATTTTATTCCCCTCAGGGATACCCTTGTGGAGTCAGTTGGGCTGAGAAGATGTGTCATGCCCCTGTTGGAATCTGATTCGAAGGGGGAGGCCGAACAGCTGACAGGGAGTGGGAGTAGCTGGGAGTGGCTGTGGAAGAAACTGGGGAAGGGCGAAGTCCGGCTGATCAGAGAAAGTGAGAGGTAGAGCAAGGGAGAGGGAATTCAGAGGAAATCCCAGGCCCACCCCCTCTTCATCATAGGGCACACAGGGAGGAACAGAGAAGGGAGCAACGTGAGTTGCATGGCTTACGGTGGAGGAAAGGGCTCTGATTCCCTGCAGTGTTTAAAAAGGGAAGCTACGAACAGCAAAGTTGTTGGAAGCAAATCATGAGTTATCTGTTATTGTCGAGGCTTATCTGGGTTCCTGGCATCTTCCCAACAATGAGTTTTGCTGTGTTTTCAAGTCTGAAAGTCCTTCTCCTGCCTTTTCAAGTTCATTACTGCAGCTTGGTTTATTTGGATTTTTAGTTACAGTCTGTATGTACCCCGTTTGGGACTTAATTTTCTCCAGTTAAAGGCTGTTCCTGGGAGAGTTTTTCTCCAGCCGAAGATAACCTGGATATTGGGGGCAAAGTTGGAGATAATAAAGGGACTCTTCTTGCTTATTTGATTGTGTTGCCTTTGTGCCACGCCCTGGGTCATCACAAGATGTCTAGGGTCAGTCCATGGTTGGGCTCCCATGGTTGAATGTGGCCTTGAACTAGAATCCTAAACCAAAATTTGACCTAACCATTCTGCCTCCATGAAACAAGTACATGTTCATAAGGACTCACTGCCACTCAAACACATAGGTGCCCCCCCAAAAATCCCCCCAAATTGATTTCAAATTGCAATACTGAATGTGATTAAGAGATTGTTCTTTTTTATATATATTGTCACTTCCATTAAAAGTCAATAAAATGTAAACAATGTTTTTTTTTTTTTTACCCTGGCCTGACTTCTGTTTTGGTGACTGTGCCTCCCCCCAGTATTCCAACTCAAATATGCAATTGGAGCGTCTGGCCCAGTTGTGCTCCATCTCTACAGACCACTCGAATCTACAAATGAATCTATAAACAATTCATGTGTTTGTTTGTCATAGTCCTATTCTGCTGACTCAGGATCATGGCAAAGCCTGGGGAGAAATTCTTACAGGATCAAATCTGGGTCAGTCACCGAGATGAGAGGTTTAGTCTTCCAAGCTTTTGGACTTGTGTTAGAGCCCATCCTCAGGGAACTTCTCTCAACTGGACTACTCTTCATGGCATGAGTTGCTGACTTTCTACCTGCCCAACTTGGCTATAGCTTGTTGATTCACCAACCTCACCCGCTGTACATTAGTTAGATGATCTTGTACACCAAAAGACAAATTCATTGTGTGTCCAATCACACCTGGCCAATAGTCTCTGTGTGGTATTTATATAGTGCCTGTTTTGTGGAGTTTTTTATATATTGATTGGGGTGTTGATGACTGGTTATTAAGTCGTTGGCTGTTGTTTCCTTGTGCTGTCAAGCCCTCATCTCCTAAGTACTTGATAAGCTGCTGGTAATTCAGCGCTCTTGCTGACTGAAGAGGGGCCCATTTCCCAGGCTTCAATCACTTCCCTGTCTGTTTTATGCCTGCTCATCCAACAATCTTAGTAGCAGAGTAGTAGACTAAACTTCTGGTCCCGGTGGCCGACCTAGATTGGATCCTGGGACATTATCCTGGGACACATACATTTGCCTTCATTTGTGAGAAATTCTTGCACTATTTGTAGAGGATGTAGACAAGCTGAGCCATACCTGGACTCAGAAGTCAACTGGACTACTCTTCATGGCATGAGTTGCTGACTTTCTACCTGCCCAACTTGGCTATAGCTTGTTGATTCACCAATCTCACCCACTGTACATTAGTTAGATGATCTTGCACACCAAAAGACAAATTCATTGTGTGTCCAATCACACCTGGCCAATAAATAATTCTATTCTATTCCATACAGATTGCAGCTGTAGATGCAAGAGCCAGCTAGGATTTACCTGCAGCCCTGCCAATGAGTAAGCCTTGGTTTGTGGCAAAATTACTATTGAAGTTTACTTTTGCAAAGCAATTGAATGTTATACTGTAAGGCAGACTGTCCTGATTTTACATTCATGTATGTACTATATGTGCTTATATATGTGCATGTGTATGTATGTTTATGTATGTATACTTTACTATATGTGTGTGTGTGTGTGTGTGTGTGTGTGTGTGTGCACATAGTATATATACATACATATATACAGCCTAATTGGTGTAGAGCATGTATTGTTGCAGGATAGATGGCTAGATGGATGGATAGATGGATGGATGGATAGATGGATGGATGGATGGATGGATGGATGGATGGATGGATGGATGGAGTGACAGACAGATCAATAGATGTCTTATTCCTACAGGGCCGCTGCTCCCTTCTTTAGGCACATATAAAGGGAAGGAGCTAGTTTAATGGAGAGCAGTGAGTCACAGTGCATGAAAGAGGTGCGAACTGCTTTGGAATCATGTGTGAACTGTGCATAGTCCTAGGAATAAATGCTCTTGGGTCTACATATTGCCCGAGTCTCTTAGGGACACCTGGGGGGTGGGCTCAGATTTCTGCTATGGAGCTCCAATAGTAGCTTTAGAGGTATCCCTTTCTCCGTTGGCAATGGGAAACCACTTTGTGCACAGAGCTTTGGGGTCAAAAGCTTCACTGTGAACCAAAGTGAGGCCTCCCATCACTGGCATCTGCCAGTGAAAATGATGAAAGCAGTGTCCTGGTGCTGGCCACACACAGCTGTGGACCTTGGGCCCGATGCTGCTTTGATCATTTGGATGAAAACAGCTGGAGCTTGAAGGCACTCATATTTCACACGGTATGTGGTGCTCCTTCTCCTGCATAGAGATGTCCCTTTAACAAAAAAAAATGGTGGGATAGGTTAATTATGGAGCTCCGGATTATGTCTGCTTGTCCTCTGAATTTAGGTAGGCTTAGTTTGTTTGCTGAACTTCAGGAATATGGTTGGTCTTAGTTCTGGAAAAAAAAAATTCTTGGAACAGGCAGTGGAGAAGGGGAGAATTTTAGAACTTTCCTTTATCCAATAATTCTATAAGACCTTACTGCAATGATGCTACCTAAAGCTATAGCAGAATTGGGATGCATGAAGTCTTAAGTGGATGACAGCTCAGTAATTAGATGCAGAAATGTAAATTGTAAAGAATCAGTAGGTTTTTAAGAAGGGATTTGCCTGAAATGGTATAGGGGTTCCTGCCTGAGGAGGAAGTTGGACTAGAAAACCTACAAGGTCCCTTCCAACCCTATTATTCTGTTATACCAGGGGTTGGCAAACTTTAACATTCAAAGAGCCACAAAGGTCATAACTGGAAGCCTCCTGTTCAGTTCTGGAGCCAACCAGAAGTCCAGTTCCCCCACCATAGAGTCTCCTGCTAGCGCAGCGTCCTTTTTTCCTCTGCCAACCGTAAGTCTGGTTCCCCTACCATAGAGTCTCCTCCTAGCACAGCATCCTTTTTCCTCTACCTCTCTTAACTGAAAGCCCTATCAATTGTGGAGCCGACTGGTGACAGGGAGCCACAGCAGAGAGATGAAAGAGGCACATGCGGCTCCAGAGCCATGGGTTGCTGACCCTCATGTTATACTGTAGTGGCACAGTGGTTAGAATGCAGTACCGCAGGCTACATCTGCTGACAGTTTGATTCTCACCAGCTCAAGTTTAACTCAGCCTTCTCTCCTTCCACAGTTGGTAAAATGAGGACCCAGATTGTTAGGGCCAATATGCTGACTCTGTAAACCACTAAGAGTGGGATGTAAAAGCACTGTGAAGCGGTACATAAGTCTAAGTGCTTATTGCTATAAGCGACTCGCTATGTTTTATAGACGGATGAGATCTTTTCAAGAGTAGCGTTTTCATAAAAACTGGGACCAAATAATTTACCCAAACTCAGAGGGTAAAATGAAAATCTGAGGAAAATGTAAGACGACAGTTTTGAACACACACACACACACACACACACACACACACACACGCACACGCACCTAAAAATAACTTTAAAAAACCTTTTTGCAATTTTGTCCACTGATTCCTAAATTTAATTTAAAAAAAAATCAGTAAATTGAAAAGGAAAGAGGTCTTTATCTAATTCATTTTTAAATTGCTTAACAACCACAACACTCGTGTTTCAACTCCTTGGCTGGCTGCTCTCAATCTCAACTAATTTTGGGGATAGCAGTCAAAAGATCTGTTCCTTAACGATTCAGAACATTTTAAACATGTTCCTTTTGGAAGTTTAATTTCTCACAAAGATGTGTAATTCCAAATTAAAGAAAAAAGTGATACTGGTAAACTGCTTTCCATCACCTTGTGGTTTTTTAAAAAAAATTTCCAGTCCGTTGGAAAAGATGCTTTTCTCATTTTTGTCCTTCCAAATCACTTAAAAGCCAGCCCTTGTTGGGTGACATGCTTCCCCCCCCCAAAAAAAACTAATCTAACTGCTTAAATGCTTAAATTCCCATACACACAGGGGTGGACTGCTGGGGGTTCGCAGGGGTTCGAAAGAGCCCTAGCTAAGATCCTGTGCAGTTTGGAGAATCCCCAAATCCCACTCCTGGCTGGCCACACCCACCCTGCCCCGCCCCTCCCAGGAGTCTCCACGTGGCCTGTTTTGGATGCAGGGAAGTGCAGGGCACACACAGAGACTCAGAGAGAGCGAAAAATGGGCCTCCCAGAAGTTCGGGAAGGCCAGAAATGGGCCCGTTTCCCGCTTCCAGAGAGCCTCCGGAGCCCAGGGAGGTGTTTTTTGCCCTCCCAGAGGCTCGAGGAAAGCATCCGGAGCCCGGGGAGGGCAAAAACGCCCCCTCCATTTAAGACAGGAATGCAATGCTTTCAGTATAACACTTTTACACCAGGTCCTTGAAAATTATATGATATATATTTTTGAGTTGGGATACAAACACACACTCTCTCTCACACACACACACACAAACACAAACAATAAATGTGGGCTCCCAGTGAACAAAAATGATTGTGGATTGAGTCTTTTGTTTTTTGAGTCAGAGGGATTCAGTTAACGTCAAGCAAGTTGTCTCCATTTCTGTCCATTGTTGATGCTAACATTTGCTCATTTTTACACGTTATTTTAATGTCGTGGTAAAAATGTGGCTTCACTTTTGACTCCAGGAGAGGTGTTTGCCCAAAAAGATCAACAGTGTCCAATGCAATTTCCCTGTGGGTTTTTTTTTTTTTTGATGGGTACATTTTAGCTTTGTGCAACTACAGATTCTTCTGAACCGTTTCCCTAAAAGTCAAGGATGGGCTAAATATAGCCTTCCTCTCTTGCCGTATGACTCATTTTGGATTATTAACTCTAATCGAGAGGAAATAGCCAGGATGTGGACTAACTGCCTGGATACCAGCTTGGAAATCTCATTTTCTGCTCTTTGTAAGAAGCACCGGTGTGACTTGGACCTCAGGGTTGTATAAATTCAATTGGTGAAGGGGCGGGAAGTGAGGAAAATGGACATCTCTGCGAACGCCTTGATGGATTTAATTATCAAAATGACTAATTATTCCATTAAGGTAAGTGCTCGGCTAGGTGATACTTGCAAAATTATATATATAATAACTTACATTGCACTACGTTGCCAAGAAATTAAGACATTTATCAAGTTTACTGGGAAGGATTAATGTGGCATTTTAGCAGCCGTTAGCAGAAGAGACAAATTCAATTAAGGGAAAGTGAGGAGATGTCAACCATGTTAAGAACGGAGGAGAGGAAGGGAGGAAAAAAGCACTGGAAGATGGGTTAAAAGGAGGTAGGGGGAGAAGGAGGCAAACACTTACCATGGCACCAACGCCGTAGGTGGCTGCTGGAGCAAGTGTGTGGTGGTAGGGGTCTGCAGCATAAAGTCGTCCGTAACTACAAAGGAAGCAGAGCTTTGGGTTAATTTTAGAATAGGATTACAAAGAAATAAGGAAAAAGAAACAGCATCAACCCCAGAAGTTAGAGTGAGAAAGGAATTGAAAATGAATGCAATTGAACACATCCCATTCTACCCAATTGAGTTGGAAATGAGTTGACTTAGCAATTTATGGAGGCCATCTCCTCTGGAGATATGGTGACAAAGGACCCTAATAGCATTAGCAATAGCATTTAGACTTATATACCACTTCACAGTGCTTTACAGCCCTCTCTAAGCGGTTTAGAGAGTCAACCTATTGGCACTAACTATCTGAGTCCTCATTTTACCCAGCTTGGAAAGATGGAAGGCTGAGTCAACCTTGAGCCAATCAGGATTGAACTCCTGGCAGTGGGCAGAGTCAGCCTGCAATACTGCACTTTAACCACTACACCACCATTAAAAGAAGGAAGGAAGAATGGAAGGAAGGGAGAAAAGGAAGAGCAATAGCAGTAGCACTTAGACTTATATACCGCTTTATAGTGCTTTACAGCCTTCTCTAAGTGGTTTACAGAGTCAGCCTCTTGCACCCAACAACCTGGGTCCTCATTTTACCCATCTCGGAAGGATGGAAGGCTGAGTCAACCTTAAGCCTGATAAGGATTGAACTGCCAAATTGCAGGCAGCTGGTAGTCAGCAGAATTAGCTTGCAGTACTGCATTCCAACAATTGTACCACCTATTGGCTCTAATGAGGGCCAATTGGAAATGTATGATAAGCTGGAGGAGATTAACTCTAAGCAGCCAACACACAAGGCTGCAGAACAAAGACATTAAACATTTCAATAGAAGAGAAGAGAACGTATGGCCAACATTTCCTTTGACGCAGTAGGAATCGTGGTGGTCTCTTCCATAGGCATAGTTCAAGAGTGCCCCCTTTGGAAATTTCAAGTCACCTGGTATGGGTCTAGAACAACTTACCCCAGTCAACTCACTGCAGCCAACTGGCCATGACTAACTCAGCACAGCCAACTCATCACGAGATGACTTACTACGGCCAACTAACTTGCCGTGGGACACGAGTTATCAAAGAAATGGTGGAACAGAATCATTTAAGAAAGAAGGGCAAAGGAAGGACAAAATGATAAAAAATAAAATATGTCTTTAAAATTATTTTAAATAATTAAATAGAAATATTGAATTGTCCTGCAGTGAGTTGGCTGTGGTGAGTTGTCCCATTCTGCCTGGTATGATCTCACCACAACCACACTGCTTCTGGCAGTTAGGTGGTTAGCTTCATTAGACATTGAATTATAACATCTATGCCATTACAATTTTATGGCTGTTGTGGTTATGGTGATTTTATTGTGGTTTTATCTTGGTTTAATATATTGCCTCACATGCTATATTGCTCATATGTCCCCCCCTCTCTCTCTCTCTCTCCCTCCCTCATCTATCTATTTCTCTCTCTCTCTCTCTATGGGTATATATATCTCTATAGGTATATATAAAGACATGTGGAATATATATATATATATATATAGCCTTCGGCTTTGTTCGGGTATTTTCCACGTCATTGTAGTTGTTCTTTTAAAGTTGTAAGCGTTTCAGCAGAATCTCATCTGCCATCATCAGGCTTCTGTATTGCGTCCACAGACGGACACAATACAGAAGCCTGATGATGGCAGATGAGATTCTGCTGAAACGTGCTACAACTTTAAAAGAACAACTACAATGACGGGAAAATATCCGAACAAAAAGGCCATACATGTAAGTACCCTTAGAAAACTTAAGAATATATATATATATATATGTATGTATGTATGTATGTATGTATGTATGTATGTCTTTTCTGAGGTCCCCCCCCCCCCCCCCCCCCCCCCCCCCCCCCCCCCCCCCCCCCCCCCCCCCCCCCCCCCCCCCCCCCCCCCCTCCCCCCCCCCCCCCCCCCCCCCCCCCCCCCCCCCCCCCCCCCCCCCCCCCCCCCCCCCCCCCCCCCCCCCCCCCCCCCCCCCCCCCCCCCCCCCCCCCCCCCCCCCCCCCCCCCCCCCCCCCCCCCCCCCCCCCCCCCCCCCCCCCCCCCCCCCCCCCCCCCCCCCCCCCCCCCCCCCCCCCTTTTCTGAGGTTCTCGCAGGTATTTGTATGTGGATCTTTGGTTATTTGGGTTTTCTCCCGCGTAAGATTGGAATTATCTAGGCAACGTTTCGATGAAGTCTCATTCATCATGAGCACAAACAAGCCCCCACCTGAACAGAACACACCTCCAGCCAATCAGAACACGGCCAACCCCCCAACCAATCAGAACACAGCCAAACCCCCAACCAATGAGAACACACCCCACCCAATCAGAACACAGCCATGCCCCCACCCAATCAAGTCACACCCCACTAGCAGTTAAAAGGAAGAAGCAGCTGCAAGCTCACATCACTCTGAGAAGCACAGAGCTGAAGACACAAGCCTGAAGATGATGACTGAGACTTCATCGAAACGTTGCCTAGATACTTCCAATCTTACGTGGGAGAAAACCCGAATAACTAAATATATATATATATATATATATATATATATATATATATATATATATATATATATATATATATATATATATCCCTAACAATTAGCACTAATATACTGAATTTTCACTGAATTTTCTACACACTACACTGTATTTTAAGAATTGGACAATAATTCACTCTACCTTTTGAAATAATAAAGAATAATGAAAACAGATAACATCTAAATACAAAAAGTCCAGGTTTAAACTGACAGCCCACTTTGTGAATTATGTTTTTGTTCTTTTTCTAACAATGAATAGCACTAATGTACTCAACAGCTTGCCGATATAAATTTCATCTCCCCCCCCCAAAAAAAGAAATCTGTTGAAGACTATTGAGGAATGTGCAAAGCTCCTCTTGGGAAATGTTACAACAGGCCATGAAACTTTCTGAGGTTTTCTCAAATCAGATATTTTTGCTGGAAAAGGAAAGGCTTCAAATGTTGCTTTAGACCCAATTTCAAGATTTCATTCAATTCCTCCACAAAAATGAAATGGACGAACCATGCAGGCATGACGTCCAGTTTATATGGATGTGCCTTACTTAGGACAAGCAGGGAATGCTAATCAAGTTGTGTTTTGAAAGGAATGGCTCTTCTCTTAATAGCTCCCAGAATCCAATCTGTCACACAACAATCCTTCTATGGAAGAAGATCTTTCCAGAGAACCTACCCATAAATGTTACCTAAGACCATGCATCATTGTCCTTTCTCAATTGATGAATAGCTCTTTTTTTTTTTTTTTGTCCTCTTCAGGTTGACCTCTACCATCCGAATATGACAATTTTATTATGTTTAATAAATTTCATTTCCACAGAGGAAAAAAGAACAGTGTCAGCTTCTTTTTAAATGCTAATTTCAAAACACGCCATTGCATGTTATGAAAATTGAGAAGTTCAAAAGCTGAGCCTTCTGCATGCAGATGCTACCTGCAGCACAAATCACATTGTGAGAGGGGAAAGAAGGAAACCTCGTCCATTTCCTTCCCAGGGGCTACTGAGTTTCTTTCAACGAGACTGCAGTGGTTCCTATTTTTGTAATTTCTCCTTATACATTAAGGTATGCAAATGTGGACTCTGCATTTCAGTTGACTGATGATACGGAGAAGGAACGGCAAAAAAGCATAAAGGAATTATTCTGCATATCCGACTTTATTCTGGAACCTGTTCTTAAAATTGTAATTATCTTCCCCTACAGAATTCAAAATGTTGGATTTACAGCCTAACAGAGGTCACAATGGAGATAGACTATCTTCTACAATCTGGTGCCTTCAGGTGCTTTCCAAATCTTAGAACTGTAGCTCCACCCAGCGTGTAAAAATTGGGGGTAGATGGTCTCAATATATCTGAAGAACATCAGGCACTTTAGAGGCAGTTGACAAATCTCAGAAACTAGGATACTAGGATAAGCACAAAAGGCTTAGCAATTCAACTGCCAGTTTTAGAATGCTGGCCTTAAGTAACAACTTTCATTCTTTCTCCTTGTTAGCTTATTTTCCTGGCACTGACACAATTAGGTTGGGATTTGGGTACTGAACATCACAACTAACCACCCAAATAATATTTTGGGGAAACCAAAGGGAAGGTCACAAATGACAATCACATGTCTACTGGATGCTCCAACTGTGTGCAGTTGCCACATTCCCAAATCCTGGTCACACAACCCTATCATGATGGGATAGCCAGATCTTTGAGGACTTGGTCGTGTCATTT
Organism: Notechis scutatus; assembly: GCF_049901735.1. Lineage (NCBI taxonomy): Eukaryota > Metazoa > Chordata > Lepidosauria > Squamata > Elapidae > Notechis > Notechis scutatus. Next base: position 5,129,952 of record NC_142020.1, read on the forward strand.
GTTCACTGTGATTGTAAATTTGGTCAATGTTGTTAACCAAGGACTGCCTGTAATTTCGATTCCTGCACCACGCAGTGAGCTGGCCTATATTTCTAGGGGGATGATACACCACCACCCCCGTCTGGAAACGGTTATTTTGATACAAAATAATGTCATAGACGCATCTTCTCTGGAGAGTGCAATAATGACAAAATAAATATCTAACGATTTCTCATGCTTATTGGCACCGACTAAGGGAAAAATGGAAGCATCTTACTGGGATGAAGGATGGGGCCCTGTTTAAGTAAAAAAAGAATTAATAGCACTAGCAATAGCACTTAGACTTATATACTGCTTCACAGTGCTTTACAGCCCTCTCTAAGTGATTTACAGAGTCAGCCGCTTGCTGCCAACAATCTGGGTCCTCATTTGACCCACCTTGAAGGGATGGAAAGCTGAGTCAACCTTCAGCCTGGTGAGATTCAAACTGCCAAATTGCAGGCAGCCGGCAGTCAGCAGACGTAGCCTGCAGTACTGCACTCAATCACTGCGCCACCACAGCTCATAAGGATGTGCAAAGCTCATAGTTTACTTCTCTAGCATTAGTATCCTATCTGCAGGGAGTTTCCAGGGTCTCCAGAGTAGTGGTGGGATTCAAAATTTTTTACTACCGGTTCAGTTAGTGTGGCTTGGTGGGCGTGACTTGGTGGGAGTGGCAGGGGAAGGTTACTGCAAATTCCCATTCCCTCCCCATCCCACTGACCTGCTTTCCAGCTCCGTTCTCCTGTGCAAGGCAACCAAAGAAGACCCAGCCGATCATCTGGGACTCGATGGGAGGCAGAGAAGAGATGGGGGCAGGGCTAGTCAGAGGTGGTATTGGCTGGTTCTTCGAACTACTCAAAATTTCCACTACCAGTTCTCCAGAACTGGTAAGAATCTGCTGAATACCACCTTTGCTCCAGAGGTAACAAAACCCTCCAAAGTGTTCCAGAAAATTCTATCTTTGAATCGGTGATATTTGCACATCTTTAAAAAGCTTCTCCTCTGAGTGAAGAGAAACAGTCTCTCTCTCTCTCTCTCTCTCTCTCTCTCCCCCTCCCTCCTCCTCCCTCCCTCCCTCTCTCTGATTGAAGGATCTGCACTCTGCCCATCCAGAAACGTTGATTTTCTCCTTTGGATGACTTGAGCATTCTTTACTTTTATTCTTATTTTCTTGCTATATCCTGGAAACTTTTTTCACCTAGCGAGAAATGCACAGAAATACTTGAGCGTGCCAGTTGTTGCATCTGCAAGCAGACACACAGAACAACCCTTCCACAGATGTACACGTGCCCAGGCCGCCACTTCATTAACAGCGGCAGATTGGAACGCAACTCCCTCTATTTACAAATTACAGAAGGCGGCTTGCCGTAATCTTGTCAAGTTGTTACGTTTGACTAGCCATGTGAACTGACCTAGAACTCTGAGCACCAAGCAAGGCAAGCTGTCAAAGAGATAATGACAAAGATGCCAGAGAGGTTTGGCAGGGCTTCACACAGAGGGTGAAAGAAAAAGAATAATAAAACTTCAACTGCACGCGAGAAAAGGGATAATCCGGGGTTTTACCCTATAACTAACCTGCAGTGGCTTTCAAAAGAAGTCAAGTCCCACAGAAGTCATCTGCTTCTATAGCGATAAAAAAAAAGGAGTGCCACCATAAGGGAGAGCTGGATTTATCAAGGAGATTAATTCTGCACCTTGCTGTAGTGTATGCCAAATCTGTTTGGATAGAGATGTTTACATCTCTATTGGCGTTCCCACAAAGAAGGTAGACAAAGCTTACAGGTCGCCCAGATTCAGCCCAATTTGAGGCCACAGACTGATGGAGGCAGGGGAATTTGGATTGCTAATTGGTACAGGTAGTTCTCAACTTATAGCAGTTTGCTGAGTGATCGTTTGAAGTTACGGCAGCACTGGGGGAAAAAACGACTTACAGCAGGATAAATGAAAGTTAGAGAAAAATATTAATGCTGTTATCTTCCCTTTCAGAATATTGGTTGGATTATTCCATTTTTGTTTGTTTATTTTACAGAGTGAGGTTTGCAGCATAATATTACAATGCTACAAAACTACCAGACTTAAAAGTTGCAGGTGGTTATCTGAGACTTTGAAAAAAGAACTGCAAAACCCATTGATAAAAAACATTGAAGGAATGTGCTCCAGTTTGAGGCAACCTTGAAGTCCTTGGTCCTCAGTACAATTTATCTGAATTTGTATGGTTTCTATTAATATATTTCTGTCTTGCTAATGTGCTGATTCCTCCAAGAATTTGCTTTCCTCACAGTTCCAACAGGACATGGCTGGATGGTTTTTGCAGTCCTTTTGACTTAATAAATAAGTTCAGCATGGTGTATGGAAGTATTGGAAAAGCCTATGGATTTTTGCAGCAGCAACATTATTTTGCAAATAGTGATTTTCTCCCTCCTTAATTTAAATGCAATCTGCAGTCCTAAAGCCTTTGGTTTAGTTTTACTAAGGACTTCAACTAAAGATGAACAAATAGAACTCCATTTATGCATCCACTTAGCAGGACAGATTCCTGCTCATCGCCGTCATATCTACATAAATATTCACTGGCAAGAAGAAGAGCAACAGCTGCATTTAGTTTCTGAACTATATAAAAGTCCCCCCCCCAATTTTTTCAGTGTGCATCCTACAGTTTACATTGTAATTGTGCCTCACACCAGTAGTATTCAAGTATACTATTATGTGGTATAGTAGACCCCTATAAATAATATAAATTGGTATCGTTCTTTCATCTCTGCAAACTCAATCTGGTATGGTTACCCTGGAATTTCCCATCGTTGAATAATGTAACCAGGATCAAACAACTTAAATTTTAAGCACAACTGCTGTTGGTTTGGGATGTCAGTCCTCAACGGACCACTTTTTCAACCTCTTTGAGATTCAAGAGAGGAGAAAGCACATAATCCTGTTCATGAATTCTCCTCTGGCTTTAAAGATGAGAGTTTCCTTACTTTGTGGGTACATAGTGGTAGTACTGATAGCAATAGCATTTAGACTTAGACACTGCTTCACAGTGCTTTACGTCCCTCTCTAAGTGGGTTATAGAGTCAGCACATTGCCCTCAACAATCTGGGTCCTCATTTTACCCACCAAGGATGGAAGGCTGAGTTAACCTTGAGCCTGGTGAGATTTGATCTGCCAAATTGCAGTCAACAGAAGTAGCCTGCAGTACTGTGTCACCACAGCTCATATATCAAAATAATATTTTTACAACTTTGTTGGCACAAATTTGCAAATGTCAATTTTTACAATGGATGTTTAGGAGTGCACAAATAGATGTTTTGGGGCCTTCAGGTTCAACAAAACCATTTCTATGAACTAAATGAAGTCCATTTATTTGTGGCACTATCTATTTTCGACATCAGCGGTTGTAACATTCCCAAACCATAACATTCCTTTTGTTGCAAGACCTAGAGTTGGTATAGAACCTGCAATAGTTGGGAAAAAAATCCGGAGAACCCACAATATCCATGGCTCCTCAACTATCATGTGCTATTCCATCTCTTTCCAAAAAAACAGATCTTCTCAGATTCAGAAGCCTTGGAACCCCAGGGGACAATGGGCTTGGATCAGCTTTCCTTCTTAAAGGTCATTTTCACAATCTCAGAAGTCAAGATCTAAGGCAACCCATGACCCCATGGATCATGGCTGATAGCTTTATAAGAGGCTTTAGAAATTCAGTAAAATGCCCACTTGGGGTTGGTTGGATTACTATTCTCTATGGCACCATCCCACATTAATCCCATTATGGAGTGGGGAAAAATACACTGGCATTAAAGCAAGTTCCATAATTGCTTTGTGTATGTTTGTTTGTTTGTTTGTTTGTTTGTTTGTTTGTATGTATGTATGTATGTATGTATGTATGTATGTATGTATGTATGTATACACACACATACATACACACACATACACACACACACAACATTACCTTTATCTGGTATTCTTATGCCCCTTTCTGCACCTAATGTATGATTTTTTGGGACTTCTTAAATCTCCAGGGGAGTGCAGATAGACTGAAGAGTGGAATGCCGAACATACTACCCATTAACCTAAAAAAATTGCCTTCTGTTCATCCAGACAAGAATAAAAGCTGGCAAGTCCAGCTGTGGCGATCTTAACAGAATAAGAGAGTTGGAAGGAACCTTAGAGGTCTTCGAGCCCTTTGAAGTTTGGTGGCCTGGCGGGAGGGGGGGGGGAGAGGAACTGGGCCATGCGGATGGCACGTCAGCACTCTCATGCATGTATATGCAGTTCAACTTGCGAAAGTTGAGCTGCACATGCATGTGCACGCATACTGGCCTGACGCTTGTGCAGGTTGCGCTGCATGCACATATGTGTGTGCCGGCCCACCGTTAACATGGCCTCATTACGAATAGGCCATGACCCAGTAGTGGGCTGCAGCCCATGGATTGGGGACCCCTATTCTAGTCCACTCCCCTGCTCAAGCAGTAGACCCTATACTATTTGAGACAAACGGTTGTCCATTCTCTTCTTAAAGGCCTACAATGATGAAGCACCCACAACTTCTGGAGAGAAGCTGTTCCACTGATGGACTGTTCTCACTATCTTAATATTGGCTTAATTTGGGACTAGGAATTAGAACATGGAATTGCTGCTGCGGTCCTCTTTGTAATGGTCAAGCACACCAACCCTCTCTCACCAGTAGGCAGGGAAGTAACAAATTCTGTTCAGGGGTGCGATTCCACCAGTGTAACAACTGGTTTGGTGAGTGCACGCTTTGCACGCATGCAGAGGGTTTGCTACTAACCTTCTCCCGCAATCCTGCACTCTCCTTGTGTGTTCAACAGCTCACACGCGGCAATCCGCTGTGCCACGCAAAGCAGCTGAGCTTGAAAAGCAGGAAATAAAGGTCAGAATAGAGCGGGCCCAGCCACTGGTCATCGAAGCGAACCAGTTCACTCGCAGATGATCCTCTGAGCTACCAGTTCGGCCAAACCGGACTGAACCAGTAGAATACTACCTCTGATTCTGCTGCTTTAGCTCTCTGGAGACAGAGCTAGGAAAATTTCAGTAGCCACATTAAACTTTTTCACTTAAGTTTGATTTTAGCCAAGAACTCAGGCCATTTTTATATTATTCTTATTCTTATTCTTGTTTATTGTTGTTGTTATTTTCTGCACCTGAACATCAGGCTTCATAACATACCACCCAACTCAGTAACATCACCTTGTCCATCTTAATTGTTATAATTTCTACAGTTTGGATGGCGTGCAAAAGTCAATGACTGAACTGTTTCCCCCGAAGGAAATTTATGGGGAAAAGGGGCAGGGGTTTAGTTTATTCTAATGTCTTCTCTTTTGCTTTGCAGGATGATGAACCAGAGGCCCACCCACTGGTAGTGAATTTCATCAACTACAAACCCTGGTTGAACCTGAAAGAAGGTGGAACTCAACAACATGTGCAAGATAAAGGGTCTCCACCCCCATTCTAATGTACACATGTACATCTGAACATTGAACTGTTATACCTTGTACAGGTTCAGTAAGAAATATGTAACCAACCCTTGGTCTTTCCCCCAAATATCTGTGTTACTGCTGGTGGAAAGGACATTCAGGAACACAGCTGCCATAGGAGTCCTCCATCATTTGTGGTGGTTTCTCCAATCAACACTGAGAAAACTGGTGCTTATGATTTCTACAGAGTTTTGGACTATTCATTGAGGGCCACATCAGGATTGTGTTTGACCTTGTGGGACAGGGGGCCACGACCAGCTCAACATCATTCATGTTGGGGGTACCTGTGGGCATCTCCTGAGCTCCATTTTATCTGGCAGAGGCACCGCGGGCCGGTCCTTCACTGTTTCCACGGCAGCCTCATGGGCCATATCTAAGCACCCCAGGCATTGAGTTTGACATCCCTGGACTATGCCTTAATCCAGAGAAATATTGGGGTTGGACTACCAGACTTCCAAGGTCCCTTTCAACTCTGTTATTCTTCAGTGAAATGGAGGAGACATTGTTTTTTACTTTAAAGAAAAAGAAGGCAATTTGTGTGAAATACATCGTTGTACTTATTGAGGCACAAGGCACTCAGGGAATGAGTGTAAATACCTGTCTTTTATAGGGCTCTCCACTAATAGTCTGCAGATAGGAAATGGGTTATTATTATTTTTCAGAGAAAGAGAATTTGAAGACTCTTAGAGGCCAGTTTTTAGCACAAATTTAACAGAAACATGGTGGCTGCCAGAATTGCATGAGTGGAAGTCTTCATACATTTTTGAAAAAAAAAATTGGTAGGACTTGCATTAGGGGCTGGATGTATTAGGGATAACTATTCTAAGTTTGTGTCTGGTTCAAATTGCAGTGACTGCAGAATGACCAAATTTGCAACGGGAAGTTATGACACAAAGTTAGGACTGGCATTGCAATAGTTGCACAAAGGCACATGTCCCATGGTTTGCCTGGCAGCAAGATAGTTCAAGCCGTGATTTGTCATAATTGTGATGATTATGGCTTACAGCTCATGAAAACCCCAAATCCACAATCTCAGAAAATTAGAATATTACATGCAATCAATAAAACAAGGATTGTACATAGAACAATATCGGACCTCTGAAAAGTATAAGCATGCATATGTACTCAGTACTTGGTTTGGGCCCCTTTTGCAGCAATTACAGCCTCAATGCAGCATGGCATGGAAGCTATCAGCCTGTGGCACTGCTGAGGTGTTGGTGTATGGAAGACCAGGATGCTTCAATGGCGACCTTCAGCTCTTCTGCATTATTCGGTCTCATGTCTCTCATCTTTCTCTTGGCAATGCCCCATAGATTCTCTATGGGGTTCAGGTCAGGCGAGTTTGCTGGCCAATCAAGCACAATAATCCCATGGTCATTGAACCAGGTTTTGGTGCTTTTGTCAGTGTGGGCAGGTGCCAAGACCTGCTGGAAAATGAAGTCAGCATCCCCATAAAGCTCGTCTGCAGAGGGAAGCATGAAGTGCTCCAAAATCTCCTGGTTGATGGCTGCATTGACCCTGGACTTAATGAAGCACAGTGGACCAACACCAGCAGATGACGTGGCTCCCCAAATCAACACAGAGTGTGGAAACTTCACACTGGACTTCAAGCATCTTGCACTGTGTGCCTCTCCATTCTTCCTCCAGACTCTGGGTCCTTGGTTTCCAAATGAGATGCAAAAGTTGCTCTCATCAGAAAAGAGGACTTTGGACCACTGAGCAACAGACCAGTTCTGCTTTTCTTTAGCCCAGGTAAGATGCTTGTTTGTTGTTTGTTATTCAGGAGTGGCTTGACAAGAGGAATAAGACATTTGAAGCCCATGTCCAGGATCCGTCTGTGTGTGGTGGCTCTTGATGCACTGACGGCAGCCTCTGTCCACTCCTTGTGAAAGTCCCCAACACTTTTGAATGGCTTTTTCCTGACAACCCTCTCCCAGGCTGTGGTCATCCCTGCTACTTGTGCACCTTTTTCTTCCACACTTTTCCCTTCCACGTAACTTTCTATTAATGTGCTTTGATACAGCACTTTGGGAACATCCAACTTCATTTGCAATTACCTTTTGAGGCTTTCCCTCCTTATGGAGGGTGTCACTGACGGTTTTCTGCACAACTGTCAGGTCAGCAGTCTTTCCCATGATTGTGATTCCTACTGGACTAGACTGAGAGACCATTTAAAGGCTCAGGAACCCTTTGCAGGTGTTATGGCTTAATTAGCTGATTAGAGTGGGACACTTTGAGCCTAGAATATTGAACCTTTTCACAATATTCTAATTTTCTGAGATTGTGGATTTGGGGTTTTCATGAGCTGTAAGCCATAATCATCTCAATTATGACAAATCACGGCTTGAACTATCTTGCTTTGCATGTAATGAGTCTATCTCATATATTAGTTTCACCTTTTAAGTTGCATTACTGAAATAAATGAACTTTTGCACGATATTCTAATTTTTCAAGTTTCACCTGTATATTTGCCTTCATTCGTGAGATGTAATCATGTTCAATATAACTGGTACATTTTTAATTTGACAATCAACTTTTTTTGCAGTCAATTTCCTGTCTCTCTTCCTTCCCCATCCTTCCTCATTGCTGACTAGATTATTACCGGTATTTCTTTTCCATGAAACTTCAGAATAAATGGCTCCTTTCCTCCCTTTATGTAATTGAGAAAAATCAACGTCAGCAAAACACGCTAATGTATTTTCAGTCCCAAAGCCCAGAGGCTTGGAGTTTTACCCGAATGAAACTATTCCAAAGATTTATCTCTGGGGTTTTACTAGCTTTTTCTCTAGTGACTAACTGCAGCATGTGTAAAAGGATATTGAGACTCAGATGGATGCATCAAGAAGTATCAATGATTGTTACCTGCCGAGGTGTTACAAGAAATTTCATCGGTTGCAACGAAGACGAATTGATTTCTGCAAGAGAAGATAAGATTCACAATACTGCTTGCTGACTGGGAAATGGGTTTGCTGCCAATTGACTTTATGTTTACAGAAGGGTTAAAAGGGATGGAGGCATTTTCCTTTTAATGAAGGTGGAGAGGAGCTCATTGGCAGAGCTCATTAATTCAAGAATATCTAAATTGCTAAGATAGACATAAGGGTGACTCTGGAATATATGCACAACTGTAGCCTGAGAACTCCCAGTTTAAAGAAACCAAAGATCTTATGCTAAATTATAATAATTCAGATGTTCTCTTTTTTTGTAAACAAAGGAACATTTGTATCAACCAAATGAAGGCAAGCTGTGCTAATTTTAAAAGGAACTGAGCAAGAGCAATTTAACAACATTTATTGGACCAAAAAAAAGTGGTGGGAATAAAACACTGAAAGAAAATCTTGGGGTCTTTAGTATTTCTTAAACAGACACAAATGTGTTTTGTTGATAATTTTTTTTTGCAAAGCATACATGGCACCACATATCCTCATAATACCATTATTGCGAAGCTGCAGAACGGATATTGATATTAAATCATCCCTTGCCAAATTCATTGGTTCTGCCTTTTAAACAAGGGCTGCCAAGGAGGCAGTGTGGGGAGAAATTTCCCTCAGAATACTTAAACTGTCTTTAAAAAAGAAAAGAAAAAGAATAAAAGAGTAAGGGAAGGGGGAATTATGAGGATGAATAATCATTAACCATTGATTATGCGACTGTATCTCCGATCCTGGACCATCATGCCTCGTCATTTCCTCATGCAATCATTCCAGTGGAAGTTTGGCGGTAGTGAAATGTCTTCAGTGAAAGGCGCACCATGCACAACAGCCTAGAAACCCCAGCAAGCACCACTGAAATGTACGGCAGGTATGAGCAGTGGGAGGGGTAGGGCTGAGGTGATGGAGGACACACGGCCTTGGTCCCAAACCCTTGCCAACACACAAGCTGTTCTCGTGCTCTGTCCAAGCAATCTCCAGGGCAGGCAAACACACAAGCTGGGTGCTTGGCCCGGGGCTGCCACCAAGATCTTCCAAAGCAACGTAGACAACGAGACGAGTTAAAACAGGAGCCCTCGTTCCCATACATCCACCCACCCAAGTCATTTGCTCCCAGTTTTATGAAAAACAAATGGGAGGTTTCGGGTTGTACACTCTGGGTTAAGATTTTGTGCATCGTGCTGACATCATCTTTGAGATATTCATGCGGACATCTTGTTTGTGAGATAAGAAGACTGAAATTTTGCAATTTATCTTGGACTAGGAAAGGAAGACCAGGACAATGCTTCCTGCCAGATTTCGCTGAGTGAGTACGTATGACTTGATTTCTACTACTGGTTTATTGATTCATTGACTGATATTAAATTTTTGACTCATTGATTGATTGATTGATTCATTCATTCATTCTCTACTGGAGACAAATTCCTTCTGTGTCTAATCACACTTGGCCAAATAAAGTATTCAATTCAATTCATTAAGTTATTCATCGACTCATTCATTCGACTTATATGGCTACCCATCCCTGATTAATAATTCTGCGTGGCTAACCATGTTAAAAGTTGAAAAAGAAAGAAAACATACATATACAAACACATATAAACAGCAGTCATGGTAAAAACAGGTCTATCAATGACAATTAATATAACCAATGCATGAGCTCGATCCCTATCTGCTAATCACACCTGGTAACTTTTTTAAGGTCTCACAGAAAACTGCCATTAATTTCCTGGAATGCATGTTGCCAGTGTCAGGGTTCCGAGTTAACACATCCACCAAAACCAGAACTCTGAGGCAGGTAGATTCCTCAAAGAACATGTTTATTGGACACATCATATTGGCACAGCTAGTGAAAACCAACTCTGAAGGTTCCTGTGGTTTTTCCCCCAATTAAAAAAGCAAATATTCCCTCCCCAGGTGTCACCGATCTCATTGTCCAATGAAGGTAGCTGGGAAGCTGCTTGGTCATTCCTCTGCCATCAATTGGGATGACCTTGGTTCCCACAAGAAAACTTTTTATTTTGACTGGTAGCTGGTCTATCTGCTTCCCCTCTCCCTTCCCCCTTTCAAAGTTCATGGCAACTATGAGGCAGGAAAAAATGGCTTCAGCCAGGTCAGCTTCAGAGTTGACAGCCAGCATATTCTTTCTCAGATGCTCTAATTACTTTCTATGGAATTGGTAGGTAAATGTTTGGTGTCAGCCACTTGGTATAAACCCTCTTGAAACACTATATGCATATCCCTCAATGGGAGACAAGGGAGAGGGCAGGCACGGGGAACACGACCTCAGTGTTTAGTACCAATCTCATGTTCTGCCCCATTGCACTCACCTCATTTTCCTGGTCAGCAGATTTGTGGTGGCCCTGGTCTTAGACTTCTGCTTTTAAATGTGAGATCAGCTTTCAATAGGGCTAGCCTTATTGCTGATTTGATCCTCCAAGAGAAGGCTGATCTGGCTTGTATAACTGAAACTTGGCTGAGCCCAGAGGGAGGCGTTCCTCTTGCAGAAATGTGCCCAGTGGGTTATCGAGCATGGCACTAGTCTAGACCTCAGGGCCAGGGAGGAGGTGTGGCTGTTGTCATCAGAGAATCTCTAGTAGCCTCCAGAGGCACTGTTCAACAAGTCCCAGCTGTGAGACCCTTTTTCTTAGATTGGGCTCAAGGGATCAGGTGGGATTGCTGCTGCTATACCAGCCTCCCTGCTGCGGGGCAGCTTCCCTACCTGGGCTCCTGGACCTCACCGCAGGACTGGCAGTGGAATTCCCCAGGTGTCAGGCTACAGAACTTTTTCCCATTCAATAAGTAAGAATGAACTTCTGAGAACCAAATGTATCAAAAGGAATCCTTGATTGAGATGAGACAATTTATGTAGGAGTTCAAAGCAGCGTCTGAGGTCCCTCAGGCATACAGGAATACATAAGGGAATTTAGAACCCCTCCCCTTATCTCGATGTGTGTTTAGAGAAACAAAAGCCAATATGTTAATTCCCCTTCCACCCCTTCTGTAGGAACGATCTTTTTCACAGTTTCCCAGGACATACTTAATTTCCCCCCACCCTCTTTTTTAGAACGAACTTTTTCCAGAGATTCCCCGGATACTTCTCACTGTGGAATTTTTATGATCTTCTCATCTCCTGGCTGTGCCTCTTGGAGGTGATAGATTCTGGCCATCTGGCTTTTCTCCCTCCATTGTATCATGTGTGGGTTATACAAATTCGATATAAGGTTAAATATATTCAGGTTACATCAAGAAAGGATTTCTTTATCAGCCTCCCCCCCACCCTTTTCTTCTTCCACTGAAGAAATGACAGATACACGGATCTGACACCAGGCTTATAGTTCTGGGGGTTTCAACCTGCCTTTTCTGGGGTTGGGGTTAGAGGTAGCCTGGGATTTTATAGAAACCATGGCTTCCATGGGCCTGTCCCAGATTACCCAGAGCCCGACTAGTAATAGTGGTCACATTCCTGATTTGGTGTTCTTGTTGGAGCAGTGTCTATGTGACCTGGAATTGGTAGACCTCTCCTTGGTCCACTTGTCATGGTCAGATCACAGTCTGGTGACAATGAGTTTCTCAAAAGCTTCATCCTCCCACAGGGAGGCAGGACCTATTAGATTGGTCCGCCCCCATCAACTAATGCACCCAGATAAGTTCCAGAAGGAGCTGGGGGTTTATAACTACAGATCTATTATGCAGTCCAGCCGAACTCTTAGTCACTGTTTGGAATAGGAAGGTGACTGAGGCTCTGGATAGGATTTCACCCTTGTGACCACTTCTCACCCATAGACCTCTCTGTGCCCCATGGTATACAGAGGAACTGAGAGGGATGAAATGCATGAGGAGACGTCTAGAGCGCCGCTGGCGGAAGACAGGAGATGAACTAGATCGAACATGGGTAAGAGCTGCTACTAAGGCCTACCTTGTGGCAATTCGTGAGGTGAAGTGTAAATACTTCTCCACACTAATTGCACCTGCAGATAATCGCCCAGAGACCCTCTTTAAGGTGAGCCATCTCCTCTTAGGGAAGGAAGAGATTGAGGTCCACCTGAAGGGGCGCGCTGAGGAATTTGCGGATTTTCTGGAAGACAAAATCACTCAGCTTTGTTCCCAGTTAGATGCTGGCATGGTTGCTGATCTGGTGGAAGCTTCTGAGGCAGGTTCTTGCCCTGTTATCTGGGAATGGTTTGACCCTGTTGCTCCTGAGGGAATATGTGTGCGAGTACCTGTATTTTAAACCCATGTCCCTTCTGTCTTGTGAAAGCTTCCCAGCAGGTGACAGGCGGGTGGTGCTGATTAATGCTTCTCTACAGGAGGGTCGGTGACCCAGCACTTTAAGGAGGCTGTGGTCTCCCCTCTTCTTAAGAAGCCATCACTGGACTCCACCCGGTTGGATAATTTCCGACCTGTCTCCAATCTTCCCTTTTTGGGGAAGGTGGTTGAGAAGGTGGTTGCGCAGCAGTCCAGAGGTTTCTGGATGAAACTGATTATCTCAACCCCTACCAGTCAGGATTCAGGCCTGGATTTGGGACAGAAACAACATTGGTTGCACTTTTGGATGATCTCTGGTGGGTGCGGGAGGGGGGTAGTGCATCCATCCTTGCTCTACTTGACCTCTCGGCAGCTTTTGATTCCATTGACCATGGGATTCTCCTGGGACGGCTTCAGGGGATGGGAGTGGGAGGCCTTGTGCTGTCTTGGTTCACTTCCTCCTTCTGTGGCTGCTCTCAGTCAGTGTTGATAAGAGGGGAGAGATCCAACTGCTTTACAGGGTTCCACAGGGCTCGGTACTCTCTCCGCTCCTGTTCAACATTCATATGAAACCACTGGGTGAGATCATCCGTCACCATGGACTGAGATATCACCAATATGCTGATGATACCCAGCTGTATGTCTCGGCCCATGGTGAGTTAAGTGTTGCTGAGTCCTCCCTCTCGCAATGCCTGGAGGCTGTTAGGGGCTGGATGGGGAGCAACAGTTTGAAACTAAACCCATGCAAGACCGAGTGGCTCTGGGTCTGGGGTTTGTTGGTTCAGGGAGAATTACCACCTTTAGTCTTGGATGGGGTGGCACTACCTCAAGCAGACCCTGTGTGTAATCTGGGGGTTCTCCTGGACTTACGACTCCTGTTCGAAGAGCAGGTGGTGGTCATGGCCAGGAGGGCCTTTAACTGGGGGTTGTGCACCAGTTAAGCCCTTTCCTGGATCAGTGGTCCCTACTCCACAGTCACTCATGCCCTGGTCACTTCCCGTCTTGATTATTGCAACGCGCTCTACATGGGGCTTCCTTTGAAGAGCATCTGGAAGCTCCAGTTGGTACAAAATGCAGCGGCCCGCATGGTTTTATGCAGACCCTGGTGTGCACATGTATCACCTCTCCTACAGGAGCTGCATTGGCTGCCAATTTGCTTCCAGGTGCAATTCAAGGTGCTGGCTGTCACCTTTAAAGCCCTTCATGGCTTGGGTCCAGGTTATCTGAGGAAACATCTCTTGCCAGTGACATCCACCCGACCCATTAGAGCAAGGAGGCAGGGAATGCTCTGGGTCCCACCCCTGAGGGAGATACACCTAGTGGGACCTAGAAGAAGGGCCTTCTCTGTGGTGGCTCCATCTCTCTGGAATATCATTCCCCCAGAGATTAGAATGGCCCCCTCGTTAATACTATTCCGAAAGGCACTGAAGACCTGGTTTTGCCAGCGGGCCTGGGGAACCCAGAGAGGGATGGAACCCATCAGGTGGCTAGTGTGACCCACTGTCATCGGGGTGGGTGGGGTGGAAGTTAGTTTTTGTTTTTGTTTTGTTTTTTATTTTCCCAAATTTTGTTCTATTGTACTTTACTAATTTATTTGATTCTTTTTGTTAGTTCTTATTGTTTTTATTTTTATTTTTTGTTTTAAATATGATTTTACATTGTGTAAGCCACTTTGAGTCGCCATGGGCGAATAGGCGGCAATATAAGTTAAATAAATAAATAATAAATATTCATGTCCCTCAACAGGAAAATATGTAACTCTCCCATTTATTTGACGTGATCCTTCCCACCGCTCCTAAGATTCTCTTCTCAAATGTTGGCTGACACCAAAGGTTTGCCCATCAATTCCATACAAAGTAATTAGAGCATCTGAAAAAAAAATAAGCTGGCAACACACATTCCAGGAAATTAATGGCAGCTTTCTGTAAGGCCTTAAAAAAGTTACCAAGCATGGTGGTCAGCAGGTAGGTTTGATTTAAACATCACACACAAGAGCGGATATGTTTCTCTACCACAAAGAGGCAATATATCAGGGGTGTCCAACCTTGGCAACTTTAAGACTTGTGGACTTCAACTGGCTGGCTGAGGAATTCTGGGAGTTGAAGTCCACAAGTCTTAAAGTTGCCAAGGTTGGACACCCCTGCAATATATCATCATCTTTTAATAACCCCATAATCCCTTGCTTGTTGGAGTCTGGGCAATTGAATGGAGTTGAGTGAGTATGGGCCAGATGCCCTTCCTGTCACCAATGCGGAGTTATACTCAGCAGATATATTCTCATTATGCCCAGAGAGAGAAGAGGCAATAGATCATCCCACTAAAATGGTTCCAGTGATGTTAAATAATTTGGTAGGTGAAGAACTAGTTTTAGGGATGACAATATATCCACCCTTAACATAAATCAAAGGGTTTCAGCTTGTTAAACCCTCCAAAGGGTGAACAAGACAGAACAAACTATCGAACACTGAGAATAACAGATACAAGTAGCAGAACAGACCATCATATGAAGCGATGAGTTCTCTGTCACTAGAGGTCTTCATACAGAGACTGGCTCTGCGTGCTTTAGCCCTTTGTGGAGGTTGCAAATGCATGTACTTGAATTCCCCGGCAGCATATTTATTTAATGTTGGCTACCTAGGTGGTATTCAGCAGGTTCTGATAAGTTCTGGAGAACCAGTAGCAGAAATTTTGAGTAGTTTGGAGAACCGACAAACACCACCTCTGACTGGCCCCACTCCCATCTATTCTCTGCCTTCTGAGTCCCAGCTGGTTGGCTGGGTCTTCTTTGGTTGCCCTGCACAGGAGAACAGAGCTGGAAAGCAGGTTAGTGAGGTGGGAGGGAATGGGATTTTGCAGTAACCTTCCCCTGCCACACCCACCAAGCCACACCCATAGAACCGGTAGCAAAAAAAATTTGAATCCCACCACTGGTTGGCTAGCATTCTTACTGGTGGGGACTCCCAGGAAGCCCACTTCTCCAAAAAGCTCTTCAGTGCAGGCAGAACAGGGGAAGGGGAGAGGGGCCATTTCCTATTTTGGCAGCCAAAAGTCATTACTTGCCCCAGGTTAATTTGAGATAAAGGAACCCGGACAAATAATATGTAGAAAACCTGCACTGTTTGAGGAGTGGCCCTCAAGGCGTTACGGGAGAACTCACTCAATGATAATGATTACAATTGTGCTAGATATAAGTTAAGAAAGACAGCTTGGTGTGGTGGCTAAGGCATCAGGTTAGAAGCTGGGAAACAGCGAGTTCTAGTCTCACGTTGGGCACAAAGCCAGCTGGTTGCCCTGGGCCAGTCACTTCTCTCAGTGCTAGAAAAAAGACAATGGCAAATCAGTTCTAAAGAACATCTTGCCAAGAGAACTGCAGGGAATTGTCCAGGTAGTCTCTGAGAATCAGACATGAATGGACACAAGAAAAGAAAAAAAAGGTTGTAAGCTAGAGTCCAGCTTCAGCGAGTATTCCTTACCCAGACAAATACAATGTAGAAAATCTGTATAGTTTGAGGTTTGGACCTCAAGGTGCTATAAATGAACTTACTCAATGATAATTATCACAACTGCAGTAGATGTAAGTTCAGAAGGACAGTTTGGTGGGGTGGCTAAGGCATTAGGTTAAAAACTGGGAAACTGTGAGTTCTAGTCTCACTTTAGGCACAAAGCCAGTTGGGTGACCTTGGTCCAGTCACTTTCTCTCAGCCCTAGAAAGGAGACAATGGCAAACCACTTCTGAAAAATCGTGCCAAGAGAACTGCAGGGACTTGCCCTGGCAGCCTCTGAGAATCGGACACGATTGAATGGAGAAAAACAACGAAATACGTTGGAGTCCAATTTCAGTGAATTTTCCAAGTGCAATAGGTGAGCAAACTGCAAAGGGGGGATTTTCAAATCAGAGGGTTTTTGAAAAGCAATCAAACATTTCTCATAATTGGCTCTGTCCCAGTTTCTCAGCTTAACCAGCTGAAACGGGTATCAAACCGGGCTTTTTGTATATACTTCTCCTCTTACTCTCATTAAAAAAAATCCATTTTATCCTATGTAGTTGGAATATCTTAAGATACATCAATGTGTTTTCTGATTCCAGTCAACACATAAGATCTTAGCTAGGATTTGATTACTAGCAAATTAACATAAGTGAGAACACTAATCCAGGCTTCCAAAATTCCCTGGGATTTTGTTTGGGCTGATAAAGTTGGAAGAAAAAGAGAATTGGGAAATAGCTAATCTGAAATGGGTTATAGCTGGCCATATGTTACAGACACTGTGAATTATTCATGCACAGACAACTATTCCATACTATGTGAGTTGTGCATTAACAAATAGTGAACATCTCATTGTGTGGTAGTTAGCAATCTGGAAGAAATTCAAAGACATCTCTCAAATCTGTACTCTTTGAGTTGCAGAGGTGTGCTTCAGCCGGTTCACTCTGGTTCGGGTGAACTGGATGTTAATTTTATGTCAGGTTTGGCGAACTGGTAGTTCCAATGACCTGGAGCTGCTCTCCCTCCCAGGAGTCCCCACACATCCCATTTTGGATCCCAGGTAAATGCAGGGGGTGCGTGGAGTCTGGGGAGGTGGAAAGTGAGCCTCCCAGAGGCCTGAGGAGGGTGGAAACAGACCTATTTTTGCCTTTCAGAGAGCCTCCGGAGGCCAGGGAGGTGGAAAACGGCCTTCCACAGCCTGTTTTTGCTCCCAGAACGGTGCAGGAGACCTACTAGGTAATGGCCACCATAGTCACACCCACCCAGCAACTGGGCAGAGAACCGGTTGTTAAATTATTTGAAGCCCACCACTGTTGAGTTGGTCAGTTATCCAAATACAACTTCACAGTCACCTCTATGCAGATGGACAAAGAACCAACCATAAAAATGATTTTTCATTTAAATATTCAAATTTATCTTCAACATCAGAAAAGCTGTTGGCCTTTGGTGGGGGGTGGGGGTTTACTCATAGGAGGATTCTGCCGTTATACATGATCAAATATGCATGTATTGGGGTCTGAGTATGATCAGTCTTCAACTAAATCTGATTTAATGCAAAGTTACATTTCTATGCTATGGAAATAATTAATTGCATGCAGTTAATGGTTTTACTACTTTTCAGCAGTACTCGCAATTATAGTTGGATGGCAACTTCTGAAAATATTTTAGATCTTGCACTCAAGGCTCTGCAGAAAGGGACTCTATATGATATCACGTTGATATCACGTTGCACATTTCTGCTTTGTATATTCAATTCAGCTTGTAAATATACTAGAAAACAGAATTATTTCAAAGCATTAAGACCTTCCTTGTCACACAATGAGATTTGCCATAAAAAAAGGGCCTTGTAGGTTTATATGTACAGCAGCATGGAAGCTGTTGATGTTATGAGGAGGTTGTAACTGCTTATTTCAGTTTTGTTCCATATCAGATGAATTAAACCGGTCAGTTCTACTTCTTCTGGATTAGCTGAAGAGGAAAGCAGTGAGGGCAGTAGCTTCTAGCAAGTCATGATATGTGTGCTTCACAGAGAAAATATACCACTCTAGGAAGACTGCCATTGGCTTTGTACTTTGGTTTCTTTGAAACAATGGTTAGAAAAATAAATTTCACTCTAGGTTTTTGAAAAATCAAAGGTGGAAATAATGGAAATTGTAGCCCTCTTGAAGTTGCTGGACGATTTCCAGCATTGTTCACCACTGCAACTTAGCAGCATCTGAAGGACCACAGATGCTCACAGTCCTTCAAAATGATGCTTGAAAATGCTGACCAGAATTAAGTAGGGTAGGGTCGTGATGGTAAACCTATGGCAGGCATGCTAGAGGTTGCATGCAGAGCCCTCTCTGTGGGCATGTGTGCCGTCGCCAGCTGCTGTTCTGGTTTCTGGCACCGGCTGGTTTTTGTGGGCTAGAGTGCTGGAAAACAACTCGAAAAATGGCTAAAAAACAAGTCATTTGGGGCCATTTTGGGGCTGTTTTCAGGCCGTTTTCAGGCTGTTTGGGGGCCATTTTCAGGCCATTATTGGAACTGTTTTCAGGCTGTTTTAGTCCATTTTCAGGGCCATTTTTAAGACTGTTTTGGCCTGAAAAACATCCTGAAAATGGCACAAAAACAGCCTGAAAAAAAGGCATGTGCACACTGACCAGCTGGTCTTTGGGCTTCTGGTGCTCCAGCACACGCACATGCACGCACATGCACACACATTCTAGTTTGGGCACTCACTGGAGTAGGGGAACAGTCATAGGAAACAATTTTCAACAACCCAGACCTTACTAAGCAGAAAGCAGTGACAGAATTCCTCACGTTGAACAGTCCCCTGTTATTTAAATCTCTATGTTGAAGATGCAAAAGTGAACATGAACAATCATGTGAAGCTTCCGAAGGTCTAAGGAGGTCTAAGGAGATTCTCAGTCATCCAGGTCATGGTTGCCCCAAAGGTGGCTTTTTCAAAAGGCAACTTGGCCTTTCTCTGTTTTTCCTTGAAGACGTTTTGCTTCCCCTCCAAGAACCTCCTTCAGTTCCGATTCAGTTAGAAATGAAGAAGCTTCTTGGATGAGAATTGAGGCTCCTTCAAGGAAAAAAAAAACCCAGAGAAAATCCAGTTGCCTTTAGAAGAAAGCACCTCTGGGGGAATCTGATGGCTGACTCTGAATAGGTTGTTATTCAATTTAGCAGAGAAGCAGCTCGTGTAAGCAACCTGCTAGAGGGAGGAGATTCTCCATAAACAGTTACGTTGCCTTCTACAATTACACACAGCTGAGAAGTGGCATTCCTGCTGTTTTAAACTATAGTGGATAACTGCCTGTATTTGTAGACCGTTCATAAACTAAGAGCTAAATTAACGCAAAAGATTCTCTACTATTGGGTTAGGGAAAGATTTCCCACTGTGCCAGCCAAAGTACCTTTCGAAATGAGAAAGTCTTTTTTT
Source organism: Notechis scutatus (assembly GCF_049901735.1). Classification (NCBI taxonomy): domain Eukaryota; kingdom Metazoa; phylum Chordata; class Lepidosauria; order Squamata; family Elapidae; genus Notechis; species Notechis scutatus. Next base: position 5,149,558 of record NC_142020.1, read on the forward strand.
TGTCAGTAGTCACAAAGGGGAACATGTCTTCACCTCATTTACAACTGGGACCTTTTAAAAGAGTGGTGGAGATAAATTAAAGGAAACAAATAGAAGTATGACTATGGAATTTACTGGAAAAACAGGCTTTGGTTATTCTATTTTAGAGTAGAATAGAATGATCTGGAAGAGATCTTGGAGGTCTTCTAGTCTAGCCCCCTGCTCAAGCAGGAGGACCTATACTATACCATTTCAGATAAGTGACTGTCTAGTCTTTTCTTAAAAACCTCCTATGATGAAGCGCCCACAATTTCTGGAGTCAAGCTGTTCCACTGGTTAATTGTCCTCACTGTTAGGAAGTTTCTCCTTAATTCCAGGTTGATTAGTTTCCATCCATTGTTCCATGTCCTGCTCTCTGGTGCTGTGGAGAATAATTTGACCTCCTCTTCTTTGTGGCAGCACAGCACCCCAAATACTGGAATACAACTATCCTGTCACCCCTGATTCTTCTTTTCTTTAGACTAGCCAAATCCAAATCCTGCAGCCGTTCTTCATATGGTTTAGTCTCCAGGCCTCTTAGTCCTCTGAACTTTTTCCAAAATCTCAACATTCTCTTTTGTAGTGTGGTGATGACTAAAATTGGTTGCAGTATTCCAGGTATGGTCTTACCAGGGTTTTATAATGTGGTAGTACTGGGAATACTTCACATGATCTTGATTGCCTCTGTTTATACAACTCAGGATTGTATTAGCTGTTTTGGCAGTGGCTGCACACTGCTTCCTCATATTCAAGTGATCATCCACTAGGACTCCAAGGTCCCTCTCACAGCCACTGTTGTATTTTATTCAATTCAACAACCTAAATCTCTGAATCTTTCTGAATTTTCTTTCAAAGATTATCCATAAGACATGCAATGGTCGAGTCAGGTCACACCATATTACATGGTAATCTTAATAAAAATAGAAATACAAGAAGATAGACCATCCCTATAAGATAGACCATCTTCCTTTCAAGTGCAAAGAAGAGCACTTTCTAAGAGGTATGTAATCTACATGGAAGAAGTAGGAGAAAAATAGTATTTGCTATCCAATGAAGTGGGCAAGACTTGGTCCAACTTTATTTGGTACATTACACATAGATGAGATTTCAGAGGTGGTCTTTTGTAGTTGTCCTTTAATTAAGACAAGAATTCAGTGACCGGCTGCCTTCAAGGGAGATGTTACTGACAACTGGAGTTTAGAAGAACTGTAGTTGCTCCAAGTCAGTCCTATATGGAGTTTGCTCCAAGTCAGTCCTATATGGAGTCAGTCCTATGGTCTCTAGCAAAAAGCTAGAGATCATAGAATCATAAGAATGGGAGCCGCAATGGCACAGTGGTTAGAGTGCAGTACTGCAGGCTACTTCTGCTGACTGCTGGCTGACTGCAATTTGGCAGTCAAATCTCACCAGGCTCAAGGTTGACTCAGCCTTCCATCCTTCCAAGGTCTGTAAAATGAGGACCAAATTGTTGGGGGCAAGAGGCTGACTCTGTAAACCACTTAGAGAGGGCTGTAAATCACTGTAAAGCAGTATATAAGTCTAAGTGCTATTGCTATTGGTAATGGGAGGGACCTTGGAGGTCTTCTAGTCCAAAACCCTGCTGCACGCAGGATAACTTATACCATCCCAGTCAAATTGTTCTCCAATCTCTTCTTTGAAACCTCCAGTGATGGAGCACCGCAGCTCTGGGAGGTGAGCTATTCCATTGGTCTCACTGTCAGAAAATTTCTTTTTACATCTATGTGGGATCTATCTTTAATAAGCTTCAACCCATTACTTCCTGTATACTTTAAAATATCTTAGGAACATCACCTTTCTTCTACCTGCTTCTTCTGGGAAGCCATTGGCAGGAGCAGGAGTTTTTAAAGGTGTCTTCCAGTTTACTCTTATTAAAACTGCCTTTCCCAGTTCTGAACTTAAGTTATTTCTTCTTCTACCCAACAATTTATTCCAAACAAGGTAGAGACCATAGAATCATAGGGTTGGGAGAGACCTTTGAGGTATTCTAGTCCAAATCTCTGCCTTTCTCTTTGTCAGTCTCAAATTCTTGTCATCATTTTTCCCAAACCAATCAACTTCTTTGAGAAGGCTCATTTGGAGGTACAAGACAGGATTTGATGCTGGCATTCTCAACCAACTAACATAGATATACAAACTAATGTGATGACCCAGAGCCTGGCACAAAGGCAACACAGCCAGAATAAGTAAGGGTCTCTTTTTTAGTTCCAACTTTGCCCCCAATGTCCTGGTTACCTTCCAATCTGGAGAAAAATTCTCCCAGGAACCTGCAACCGTCTTTGAGTACAGATATTCCAGTCCAAAACATTATAAACAGAAAACTTTAAACTATGAATTCAGCAAGACAAGATAAGGTAATAAATCCAGCAGGGCAAGATAAGGAGTTCCAGAAGTGAAGTAACATGGCAGTAAATCAAACCAGTTTGGAGGATGCCAGGAACTCACATAATAGCAGCCAACATAAAATAAGCTCAACATTTGTTCCCGACAAACGTCCATCCCAACTGCTTCTCCTTTAAACTCCCTCCCCAGGTGTGCCTTGTTAAGGGAATCAGAGCCCTTTCTTCCCTCATAAGCCACGCAACCCACATTGCTCTCTTCTCCATTCTTCCCTGCATGCCCGAGGATGAAGAGGGGTGGGGCTTGTCTTCCTCTGAATCTCCTCTCCCTTGTTCTACCTCTTCCCTGCTCTGCCCAGCCGGACTTTGCTCTTCCCCAGTTTCCTCCACTGCCAACAGAGCCATTCTCCCGCTCCCTATCAGCTGTTCATCTTCCTCCTCGCATTCAGATTCCAACGGGGGGGGTGGGGGAGGGAAATGACACTAACCTCAAAACAGTACAGGTATCAGATCCATGTATCTGCCATTCTTCAATGGAAGAAGAAAGTTGGTACAAGTAATCCTTTTTGATGTAACCTGAATATCCCAATTCTTGTATTGACTCTGTATAACTTGCACATGATATACAACTGGGGACTGGAGCCAGAGGCCTGGAAACTTGTCACCTCTTGAAGAGATAGCAAGAGGAGAAGGGACCATAAAAATTCCAGCTCTGAAAGAAACTTCCTGGGAAACTTTTCTAAAATACGTTCCCAGAAAGTGGGGGAGGGGAATTAACATGTTGTTTCTTTGTTTGACTAAATCCACATCAGAATAAGGGGAGGGGTTCTAACTCCCTTTATCTATACTGCATGCCTGGAGGCATCTTAGATCCTGCTTTGGCTCGTACCTGGATCACTTCCTTTCAATAAAGAATTCCTTTTGAAGTACCTAGCTTTCAGAAGTTCATTCTTATCGGTTTGAAGAGAAAAAGAGTCCGGTCCTTACAACAGGATTGTATAGTTTTAAATAAAGGAAGATGTAAGTGGTTAATGGCTCAGGGAAATAAAAGTGTGTGTGTGTGATGGATAATTTATTGCACAGCCAATAAGAGAAGGATGAATTTCTGGTGCACAATGATGAGAATGGACCATGCCGCCAGCCACTTTTTAAAAATTTCAGCCTGCATGCCCAGGAAACATCTTCAGTCTTTTGATATCTGTATTACAGTATATCTTATCTTGGGAATACAGCATGTCTTGGCATGTATAGTCTCATGCTAACCCATGACTGAACAGTCATAACAAAATGAGTGCAGTGTCTGAAGACAATCCCAGGACACAACCTCATGTCTATAGGTTGTGGGGACATTCAAATGAATGTTGGTGTTGGCTGTGTGCCCTAGATAAGTTACAGAAGGCAAGGAGTATTCGGAACGGTTTGAATATGTTGAGAAACCAACTGAGTGCATATCAGAAACACTGCTGAAATAGCACAATTGTTGTTTTATGGTGGGGTGGGGTGGACACTATTCAATTTCTGAATGCTTATGTGTCTACCTATGTAATGGTGTGTCTGAACAAAATGTTTACTTTGCTTTTTTCCCCCTTTACTTTTCATTAAATATCTAAGCATTTGGGGATCAGGTATCCATTGTCAGCAATTCCATGGGCAATGGAGGAATCAGTGTATCTTTGAATAAACAGCTCCATAAGGATAATGCAAGCCATACATTTTCTGTGAATTTATTACTACAACTTCTTCTCTATTATTACCTAGCTTATAGATGTTATTTTCAGGAGGCTACTGGACTTTCTGGTTTTTCTTTGAAGTCGTTTCACTTCTCATCCAAGAAGCTTCTTCAGCTCTGACTGGATGGTGGGGAATGGAAGGATTTATACTCCTTGCAGGCCAGAGGTGGTTTTCAGCTGGTTCTGACCAGTTTTGGAGAACCAGTAGCGGAAATTTTGAGTAGTTCGGAGAACCGGCCAATCCCACCTCTGACTGGCCCCGCCAACCCCATCTATTCCCTGCCTCCCATTGAGTCCCAGCTGATCGGCTGGGTCTTCTTTGGTTGCCCAGAGCTGCACAGGAGAACAGAGCTGATAAGTAGGTTAGTGGGGTGGGGATGGAATGGGAGTTTGCAGTAACCTTCCCCCTGGAGTGGGGTGGGAATGAAGATTTTACAGTATCCTTCCCCTGCCACGCCCATCAAGCGTAAATTTTTTTGAATCGTACCACTATTGCAGACAGTTGGTCATTTGCTTTCTTTTAGCGAGTCGTTAAGGCCACCTAAACGTTTATCTGTGCTGAATCAGAGCTGAAGAAGTTTCTTGGATGAAAAATGAAACGTCTTCAAAGAAAAAACAGAAAGTCCAGTTGCCTCTTTGGGACAATCGTCACCTGGATGACTGAGAATCTCCATAAAACATGTAGCTTCCTGGGATTCTCAGCTAAAATGGACAGAGACTATTTTTTTCCCTGCAAATTTCCATCCCCTTCTAGCTTCCAGTTATTTGTCAATATAAAGTTAACTTATTGAGCCAAAATTGCTAGAAAGTTCAGCTTTGTATGGTTTACAGAGATTGGAAGTCTTTTGTTTCTTCTTCAATATTTTATGTAGTTAGAAGACAGACATTATACACACAGTCCATCTGTGCATGCAGACATACATACATACAAATTCCCTTCTCACTCTTATGGGAGGCCTGTGTCTTACTCAGTCTTGGGTCCTCTACAACAGTGAGCCCCAAACCTTGGAGCACCAGGGACCGGTTCCTTGCAGAGAGTTTTTTTTTCCCCACGGACCAGAGGAGGTGTGGTTTTGTAGTGGCCCGCCAGCGGCCAGCAGAGCTGACGGCAGACTCAGACAGTGAGGAGGTTTGGGAAGAACACGGGCCAGTCCTGGAGTCTGGGGAAGGCTCTGATGAATGCTCTGCATCGGAGACAGAGATGGGGCCAGGGCCATCCTACAGTTATCAGCTGCCTTTGGAGTCAGAGATCAGTGGGCAGAAGAACAGCTGGAGCCTGTTCCCAGTGTGCACATGCACAGAACTGCCAGGAGAAGGGAACAGCTAAGGAACAAGGGTCGACTCGGGAGTGCATGGCTCCTCCCATAGGGAATAAAAGAGGAGTGAAAGGGGAGTGGGGTTTGCAGGAGACAGTTAGTTCAACTCATTAGGGAGAAGTTCTCTTCCTGACTTCTTACCAAGTAATTTCTGCAGTTGGAAGATATCGGCCTGGCAACTCTCCAAGCCTGATAAAGTTGTCAAATCTCATGAAAGGCTGTTTGCCGGGACTTTGCTGGAAAGGAATTCACTTTAACCTAAATAAAAGGGGTTTTGTCAGGATGAGAAGTCTGCTTCATGATCTTGGGAGGCCTAGGTCAGAACAGGTTTTGCGTGCTGCCTGCATCCTATGGATGGGGCTTCACTTGTGTGCGTGGCCCGATTTCTGGCATGCCACAGTCCAGTGCTTGTACATGGACCAGGGGGTTGGGGACCCCTGCTCTACAAGAAGCTGAGGAGTTTGTGGGTTCTGGGCAACATTTTAGCACTGTACTTTTCTGGACAGAGAGCTCTGATCTTGTTCCTGGGATCTCTTGGAGATACTCTCTGAACTTAGGAATCACAACTGCTTCTACCATCCCTAGAACCATTTTGTCTTGTCTTGTCTTGTCTTGTCTTGTCTTGTCTTGTCTTGTCTTTCTTTCTTTCTTTCTTTCTTTCTTTCTTTCTTTCTTTCTTTCTTTCTTTCTTTCTTTCTTTCTTTCTTTCTTTCTTTCTTTCTTTCTTTCTTTCTTGTTCTTCCTTCTGGCCCTGGACCTTCTTCACCTTCTGATATTCCTTCTCCCTGATGTTGCTGTCACTTGGCACCACTATATCTATTTCTACTGCTGTCTTCTGGTCTTTGTCTATCACCATGATATCTGATAACTGGCTAGTACCTGCCTGGATCTGAGTGTCTTCTGTGGGATGTATGAGTGTGTGCGTGTGTATGTATGAACAAGCAGACATAGGAACAGTTTTTCCCTAAACGCCATCACTCTGCTAAACAAATAATTCCCTGCTTGTATCCTTACGATTTATATTGACTGTTTCCTAGTATGATTTGATTGCCTATTTGTACCCTATGATTATATTAAGTGTTGTACTTTATGATTCTTGACAAATATATCTTTTCTTTTTATGAATACCAAGAGCATATGCCAAGACAAATTCCTTGTATGTCTAATCACACTTGGCCAATAAAGAGTTCCTTCATCCATCCATCCATTCATTCATTAATGATGATAGCCCCAAATTTAGTAAAGTGTACAGATTGACTCCAATCCAGTTCATAGGGTTTGTTTGTTTTGGAACTAGTCAACTGAATCCAGTCTGAATCAATTTTAAAGAAAAAAAAACAAAAAATGCCAAATTGATTCAATTTTCCAAAATCTCTTCCAAATGAGGTGCCTAATGTGGTCCAATTATTTGAACCCAGATGTTGATCTGGTGAAAGGCAATCGCATCCAACCGCCACCAAATGGAATCTCTATTCCAAAGCTTTGCACATACAACACACCAATGAGTGGAAAACCCCTTGTACCCTTCCTTTTTGCTACCTTTGTAGGACATGCTGAGATCCTTAATTACATTATCAAGCAGTGCATCCACTTAGAAGAAGGTAAGAATGAAGGCATTAAAAGAACAGAACTTTCCAGTGAAGCATCCAGATATGTTTCTAGGGCTGGAGAAAACATTTTGTCCAGGGATAGCACTGTTATCACTAGGGGAAAGATGGGCTTTATACAGCGAGCAAACCTTTCCATGGGAAAAGTAGCACTCACCCTAGCTGTGGATTTTGATCTAAATCAGCTATGATCAGTGTGGCCAGTGATCAAAAATTATTGGAAGTACTCTATGGTTCAACTTTCATAAGCAGCACCAAGTTGCTTATTTTCCAGAAGATGAGAATTTTCTGGTAATGAAGACTGAGATTTCTACTGAGTTATGGTCTTTCATACTAGGAATCTTCTTCCTCCTCCTCCTCCTCCTCCTCCTCCTCCTCCTCTCCACAAACCTCTCTCCCTTCTAGCACTGATGATGTTACCTAGTTTGGTAATGAAATGTCTGCAAGAAAACAATCAAATGCAGAGAGTACTAAGGACCCCACAGTCTTCCTCCTCCTCCTCCTCCTCCTCCTCCTCTCAAAACCAAGCAGACCTAACTTCATTCAGACAATGTTTCAGCCAAGCTCTCTCCTTTTCATTCCAAGTTGCCGGCAATGATGCTAGATCATTACTTAATTCTGCTAAATGTAAAATAATCCCACCAGGCAGAAGGCAAAAGGCACATGTAGTTGACAGAAACAGCAGATGATATGGTCAAATATGTTTGCTATGAAATGTTAAGAAAACCTTTTGTAAAATCTCCTTCACCAGGAGAACAGGAATATTGGATAATGGTTCATACCATTCTCCTTGATATTTAGTTTTAGGTATACATTAAAAAAAAAATATTCCCAAGGTCTGTGTGAACAGACATTCTAGAATTGTCTGCAAAGAAGTTGACCCCTGGTAGCATATTCTTGTGTAAGCTTTGAAATAAATGCCTGTTTTTTACAGGGAAAGTCATGCAATCTCGATTTGGGCTTTTCGTAACAACTTCTGGTTTGAAACCGGCAAGTACAAGAGCATCTGATGATTCCTAGCTACGTGTTCCTAGGATACAATCATACACCGGGGATAAAATATACATCAAAGGAGAGTATTACATCCGTGCTTCTGCCTGCCTGCAAGCGCTATGTTAGTGCACACAATTAAAGTTTCTTTTTCTGATCCTAAAAGTAATTTTGTAGAAAGTTAATTCTGTTCAAGACTAACCTCTGAGCCTCCCTGCCAACAAATAGCTGAGTTGTACAGAATTCAGGTGCTCAGTGCCAAAATAGTAAGGTAAAAATAATATGTTTTTTTTTTAATGAGGAAGTGCACCATTAAAACTGAGAAGAGAAAGGCAACTTCTTCAAAAGACAAAAGCACGTTGGCTGATATATACCTAGATGACAGTATGGAAATATAAATATCTCAGTGGGCTGTGAAAAGGTGGAGTGTGAAACTTTTACCTAGGACAAACTATGAATATGAAGCACCCTGTACTCCATTCATGGCATGATTTAGCTTTAATCCAACCTGGATTAAATAGCTATTGAAAGAAAGGGCCGTTCTTTGTAAGAGAAGCGATACAATCAAAATGTGACTCTCTTGGTGGCTTCAAGGACAACTTTAAATTATTCCTTGATTAAAAATGCAGAAGTGATTTGCAGTTGTCTTCTTTCTAGTTTGCCATTGACTTTTTCTGGGGTACTTTTTTTTTTCAAAAAAACACGTTCTTATCTTATCTACAGGTTTGGCATTCCCTGAAGATTTTCTGGCCAAGTAGCCATCAGTAGAGCTGTGCAACATTGGGATCTGCCTGTCTGTCCATTCACTATCTATCTATCTATCTATCTATCTATCTATCTATCTATCTATCTATCTATCTATCTATCTATCTATCTATCCATCCATCCATCTATCTATCTATCTATCTATCTATCTATCTATCTATCTATCTATCTATCTATCTATCTATCTATCTATCTATATCTATATCTATATCTATCTATCTATCTATCTATCTATCTATCTATCTATCTATCTATCTATCTATCTATCTATCTATCTATCTATCTATCTATCTATCTATCTATCTATCTGTCATCCATCTATCTATCATCTATCTATCCACAACGTCTGAATACAACCCATTCTACTGATTGTTCTAACTGTCAAGAAATTTCTCCTTTCTTCTATGTTCATTCTCTCCTTGTTTAGTTTCCATCCATTGTTTCTTGACTTACCATCTACTGCTTTGGCAAGTAGACTGGCCAACTCTTTTTTGTGGCATCTCCTCAAATATTGGACTACTGCTATCATGCCACCCTTGTTTTCACTTGACTAGACAAACTCAATTCCTTCAACCATTCTTCATATGTTTTAGCCTCCAGATCTCTAATCATCTTTGTTGCTCTTCTTTGCACTCTTTCCAGAGTCTCAACATCTTCTCAACTAACAGTTAGCATCTGATAGAAGTTTGATAATAGGTCAACAGAATTCAAGGGGGTGGGACTTAGCTCGCTTGTGGCTATCTAGAAATTCTAGGCTGATCCCTCTTTTAACTCCACCCCCAGGTTCTGTCATTCCTTCACAGGGTAGATGCCTAAAGCATCTCATGCATTCATTTGTCATTCTCTTTCCTAAAAATGAATTGATTGCAAAGGTGTGTATTTCCAATTTGTGCTTATTTATGGATGCTGTAGAGCAGGGGTCCCCAACCACCGGTCCGCGGACCGGTACCGGTCCGTGGAACAAGTCCTACCGGGCTGCTGGCTTGCTGGGCGCCGCCATCTTGTTTTGATGAAAAAGTGCTTCCGGTGAGCTTTTCCGGGTAGAAAGCTCACTGGAAGCACTTTTTCATCAAAAAAAGATGGCGGCGCCCAGCTAATGCCGGTACCGGGCTGCGCCATAAAAAAAGGTTGGGGATACCGGGCCGCGGCGTAAAAAAGGTTGGGGATCACTGCTGTAGAGAAAATGATAGGATCTCTCTTCTTCTTAAGTCCCTCTAGAAAGGGACAATGATGGAGACCACTAAAAGTTCTCCAGTCATATTCCTCACTGGTGGGAAGATTCAAGTCTCATGTTTCCTCAAAAGGAAGATTACACGTAAGCCACTTTCTATGGTGCCAGCATTTTTTTTTCTTTAAATATTATATGTGCAGAGAGGTTTGAAGTGTGTGAAAATCAGACACAACTTTTTATATCCAAAAAAGAATCACAAGTCACAATTCTTCTCCAGATCTGCCATTCATCCAATCTGCTCCTCCGTTGCTTCATTTTCTTGGGGGAAGTGAAGAAATATGCCAGAGCTTGCAAATTAGTGTGTGTGTGTGTGTGTCTGTGTGTCTGTGTCTGTGTCTGTGTGTTCAAGAAATTGTTAGTTTTATGACTGTGGTACATCATCCACTACACGTCTTATTCATAATGGGAATGCCTCTTTTTTCATTAAGAGCTACTTAATGCTTTTTGTAATTGGCCAAACTTATGCAAATGTGGGATTCAGCAATATGAGTATGACATATAGATGCTGTAGGACAATAATAGCAGCCTGTCATTATTCTATGCTTCATTCACTTCAAAATTCCACATTTCACACTGAATGTCCTGTTTCCTTATATAAAACCTCTGCATCCTATCAGACATTGCCCCATCACATTAATATATGTATATTTATATACATAAATATATGCATATTTATATACATACACACACACACACACACACACACACACACACACACACACACATATTAGAATCTTGTCACACTGGTGATTCTCAATTATATTCCTGCCACAAAGTATGTTTTTAAAGGAATTCTTTTTAGTGTATTATCTCCTCCAAAATTTTATGAAGAATCTATAGATATTTTCTCAGCCCTCTTACTGCACAAACCAGAAAGAGGGCTGAGAAAATATCTACAGACTCCTCACATCCTGGACATAAACTGTTTCAACTTCTTCTCTCTGGACGTCGTTATAGGGCATTGTATGCCAAAGCAAGTAGACCAAAAGATAGTTTTTTCCTTTGTACCATCACTCTTCTAACTTCCACAGCACTGTCTAAAGATATTTACTCACTTAGTAGGGCTCTATTGCTATTATCTGTCAGGATTCCAGCAATCGCCCTAATTAAATCATAAGTATCGAGCCAAGCTTCAAACAACTTCACAAGATTTATTAGGAGCAACATGCCGGCATAACCTGTATGAAACCAACTCTGAGACACATAATTTACAATCACCTATGACCCTGCCTTCCCCCACCCCCTTGGGTGTATCATAATTCAGCTTCTCCAATGAAACATTCATGGGCTGGGTGTTATAACTCACATTCTCCAATAAAGGATTTTCACGGGCAGAATACCAGGTTGCCTAAGTTACAGTCTTTGTGAAATAAACTTTGAATGTGCTTGTGATGACCCAGGGTGGGATACAAAACAAACACAGTCACAGAAAACAGGTGAAGCCCCTTTTATTCCTTCACTTTGCTTACAAACTCCGAATGTTCTTGACGGAAGACAAAAAACTCCCACACAAACAGTTACAAGAAGAAGGAAAAAAGCAACACAAACCAGGCAAGATAAGGGCTGGAGGATGTCCACAGATAATACACACTGGGAAGGACACCAAACTCAGAGAGGAACCATAAACTAGAGATATTTCCATGCTTTGTTTCCAGCGTTCGCCTGTACGCAAATCTGTCCTCTTATTCAGTTGTCACAGCTGCAGCCCATGAAGAGGATCAAAGCCCTCTCCTCCCAAGTAGACCATGTCTCTTCCTTATCCTCTCTTCCCTGCGCGCCCTAGGATGGAGAGGGGATGGGCCTGGATCCTCCTCTGACTGCCCAGCTAGCCTCTGCCCTTCCCTAGCCTCCTCCACACCCTATGGACCCACACTTCCACTCCCTGTCAGCTATTCCTCCTCTCCCTCAGAGTCAGTCTCCACCAGGGGCATGACAGTGCTTCTGATTTTATGTGCCATATGCTCCTTCATGTTTCCCCCCCCCCCCATTCTCGTGGCAACTTGGAAACAGGCATAGGAATGTTTTACAAGTTGACATTATCCTTCTCATCTTCTCATCTTTCTCACCTCTAATCTTTCCTGCTACCTTCTCCTATGTTATATTATGATTTATCAGTTGTTTGTATCTTATGATTTATGATTGTATCTTATGATTTATGATCGTATCTTATGATTTATGATATCTGACTTATCACTTGGTTGTTTGTATGTACACTGAGAGCTTATGCACCAGAGACCAATTCCTTGTGTGTCCAATCACACTTGGCCAATAAAGAATATTCTATTCTGTCTATTTTCCTATGCACCCGATTCTGGAAGATTTAACAATATTTTGTATTTGTAATGCAATTTTATTACATAAGATATTTGTAATAAAATAATTACAAAATAATAAGAGATGGCTAGTTAAATAATTACTTTTAAATATGGTAAACTCACAGCAAAGTACATGAAAGGAAGGGGAAATTGGGAAGAAAATATTGTTTTGCCCCATTTTACTATTTAGAAGACATTAACATCCTCAAGAAATGCAGACATTATTTCAGGCAGATACAACATTTGTATCTTTCTTTGAATGTGGGAAATATAGTAGAAAGTTGATAAAAAGAATTTAGTACTTAGCAACTAAAATATAATTTGAAGAAGTCATGTATGCATAAAGTGTTGTATTGCATAGCATTCTTTACTTAAGTTATTTAAAATCATTTTAGAATTTCCTCTAGAGAGAGTAAAAGGAAATTTTAATGGATTTGCAACTAATCATTAAAAATATCTTGATTCTGCTAGAGACACACACATTCAAATACAACTCCCCCCCAAAAAATAATACTCAAATGAACTAAATCCATTTAAAGTACCTACAATTATGCAAATGACTGATATTAATGTGATTCTAATTATACATAAAGAAAGAATTTGAATGTTTAACATGCCAGGGATAATTTATAATTCAAAAATAGAGGAAGCAACTGATTCAGCTGGCTCCGACAATATTTCATTGTGTGGTCAACCAGATTTTCAGAAGCGCAGTAAATTCATTGACTGGGAAAGTGAAAATACCGTAAATGCCATTCCAGGTTTTGTGTGGTTACATCAAGCTTCAGTGCTGCACAGCACTGTAAGACATGCTAGGGGTTTAAATCCAACCACATATCCTTCACCCAGGCTCTAAAATACATTCAGATGGAAAGATGTGGACAATGTAATAGTTGGGCCAGAGTGAAAATAGCATTGTACCAGAAAATGTATCCATCTGGAGATCCTGAGCAATACAAATTCCCTGACAAAGGGATGGGAAACATTGATTAATTCCCGAACTGCCCAGATTTGGTGCTATAACAACCTCACCAGTATTTGAAATCAAAATGTAAGATTTCACCTTCAGAAAACAGCACACTAATGCATCTCAGGAATTCTTAAGATTCTGATAAAACATACAAAACGTTTTGCTCAGAACGAGAGCAAAATGTACAAAATGTTTTGCTAAGAATGATCGAGTGTTCTCCAAAGAGAGATTGGGAAATCTTTTAGACAGATAAGATCTAAGTCATCTTGAGGGACATTAAAGTAATGTCCATATAGCATTACTCTAGATTTCAGCATGAGAATTGAACAACCTTGGTTAATAGCAGAAACATGTTATAAGCACATTATATGAGGGTGAAACAGAGGTTTGCATATATCTCTACTGCAGAAAATCACGATGAAAACATTATGACCCCATTGAAACAAAGTGTGGAGAGATCATTGTTTCTCCTGGATTGATGCATACATGGACAATTGACTGAACAGGGCTGAGACTGCCTAAGTATCCGAAGCAGGCTGGAATATATAAATAAATAAGATTGGGATCTGAAAATGGGTTCTGAGACAGGACTCTGGGGATCTTGTACAACACAGTTAAACAACAACACGGAAAACTGAAAAGGTAGGACTAGAAAATCAAGAGAGCAATATTATGAAGGCCAAGGCATCTGGTGAATTTGTGCTAACAGAATTCTGGCTATGCTATTGAGTTACACACAATACTTTGGCCCAGGAGTGGGGATCAGCTGCCCTTTTCTCTCTAAGAACAACAAGCTTTCTCTGCAAGATCACTTTAAAGAATGGAAGCTTGTGAAATATTCAACAATTAGCCACTGGAGAGCTCAGAAAACTCTGTCGTTGTGGGCAGCTGACATCTGCTTTTGCACACTAGAATGGACCCAAAACATCACATTTTGGATGACTTCCTGGACAAATGTTATCCTTATCTACCTGTAGCATTTTTTGCACATCCTTATTCCAAATTCTAGGGTTAGGGTTACTAGGGACGCAATGGCTCAGTGGCTAAATGGCTAAGATGCTGAGCTTGTCAATCAGAAAGGTCAGCAGTTCAGTGGTTCAAATCCCTAGCACCGCGTAACAGAGTGAGCTCCTGTTGCTTGTCCCAGCTTTTGCCAACCTAGCAGTTCGAAAGCAGGTAAAAATGCAAGTAGAAAAATAGGGACCCCTTTGGTGGGAAGGAAACAGCGTTCTGTGCACCTTCGGCATTTAGTCATACCGGCCACATGACCACAGAGATGTCTTTGGACAGCGCTGGCTCTTTGGCTTTTTAACGAAGATGAGCACCGCCCCCTAGAGCCGGAAATGACTAGCACGTATGTGTGAGGGGAACCTTTACCTTTACCTATTTCAAATTCACCTCAAATGGTAGCTTGTGGAGAAATGGGAGGGCAAATCTGAGAATGGTCACTGACCTTTCTAAATACCCTGGAACAGATCTTCCCAGGATTGAGTGGACAACTGTGGATCAAATTAGTTTGATTGTGGAAGCTATTGCATTTTACCAAGCAGATATCTCCCCAAAGTCCCAGCAACACCGCCTCTCTGTTCTCCAATGCATTCTATTTTGCAATCCCAGGGATGCTTCAATCACAATATGTAAACGAAGACTCAGCTATCCAGCCAAAAGCATCTTAAAAAAGGCAAAATCATGACAACTGGAACAAAGTGCAGGTGCTTCATTCACAAGTGGGATAGTCTTCCTTCCTTCCCAATTTTCACTTCACTTCACTACTAGACATCCTTGTCGTTTGCATAGACAGTTTGGCAGTAGATTGGAGCTCCACAAAGATATTATGTACAGCCATTTCTCACTATGTCCCAAGAGCCTTCAAAATTGGGGGGCCTTGAGGGTTTTTTTTAAGGATAAATCTGGAATAGTGCCTTGGTTTCTATGAAGTTGGATTAAGATAGTGGGTACCACTGGGTACCACTACCCAAAGGTTTGTGTTTTATGAATTACACATTGCCCTGTGCCTTGCAGAAGTGGAGGCAAGGGCCTTCTCTTTCTCATGAGAAACTACTAGTAGTATCATCTCCCTACCCTCATCTGAATACCTGCTATCACATGCATACTCCTATCTACCATGAAATTCCAGATGAACATGTTTTTGTCATTTTGTCACCTGGGAGCACTCGATTTGATGTTTCTTACCCAGATTGCTTGCTGGACCTAAAAGAAATGAAGAAGATGTTCCTCAGCTTCCATCACTTGATCAACCAGCAAGTTGACCAAACAACCCTTTGTGGGAGAGCCCACCAGGTGTACGCAAAGAGAGAACGCACTG
The DNA here is from genome assembly GCF_049901735.1 of Notechis scutatus. NCBI lineage: Eukaryota > Metazoa > Chordata > Lepidosauria > Squamata > Elapidae > Notechis > Notechis scutatus. The sequence goes on from NC_142020.1 coordinate 5,165,183, forward strand.
TTGTGAGTTATACTCCCTGTCCTAGATGTTTTATCCCACAGTTTTATAACTTGGTTAATATAGCTCCCATGCTACTATTGACTGCATCAAAATCTCATGTCATCTCATGTCACATCCATAAAGTTACGTTTTCTCTATGCTCTGAAATGAACCTATTAGCAACCTGTTGAGTGTTTTCCTGCACACGGCTTCTAATTTAACCAAGTTGAAGGACATCCCTTGATGTACACCCAGCCACCATGCCATCCTCCTTTCTTTCTGCAGAGCCCTCAAGAGGGAGAACCTGGAAGACATTTGCTAAGACCTGACTCCCCACATTGAAACATTCCTAGTTTATTTGCTGCTGTGTAGCAGTGAGACCTCTTAGGGGAGTTTGCTCTCGTTGACCCAGCAATCTTCTTAGCATTGCAAGCTCACAGAGAAAGTACTTTTTTTAAGCGACCACATGCTCAACGAGACACCTTTGTGGAAATGAAATGTGAATTCTCGAGCTGTGCTTCATTGCCATCCATTTTCCTCAAGAGGAAACAAAAAAGAAAAGAAAGGAAAGGAAAGGAAAACCAAGCCTATCTCCATCTGCATATCAGGCGCAAATAGCTGAACCAGAGTAACACAGCTAAGAATCAGGACGTCCGGGAAAACAAAACAAAACAAATTAAGTTAACTTGCTTACCTGTCAGAACCCAGCATGCCTCAGCCAGCTCATGCAAAATTGTCTTATTCATCAAACATGTGTGTATGTGTGTGTGTGTGTGTGTGTGTGTGTATGTGTCTTCACTGCCAGAACACGATAAGCACACTGGGAAGGCAACATAGCATGCAAGAGCTTTAACATTCATTGTTCCACATGAATATATAAATGTATCTATATATCTATATTTCTCTTAAGAAACAGATTCATGAACAGCACTTTGAGAATCCAGGTGCCCAACTCAAGAACCGATTCATCTTTAGAGGCACTTTTTTGTGTGTGTCTTCCTCAAAATGGAATAACGTTCAGAAATGCTTCTCGAAAATATTCTCCATCTAGAATAGATCTCTACACCTCTGAAATCTGATTCTTGTTCTAATCACCTTGACTTGGTCTTGTGATGGAAATATAAAAACAACCCCCTCTGAGCTAACATTCAAATCTCTTTCCCCGATTTAATTGTAACTGGAGAAAATGATTATTCTTGCCTAATGGGATTTTCCATTCGATTTGCTACTTAAAAGGACCGTATATGATTTCTGTTGAATTTATTTTGAGGCTGTAAGGTATAGATTGAAAATGTATTGTGTGTCAGAGACTTCATTTTTTAAATGTCTAAATCTCAAGAATTCAGCAATTTTGCCTGCAAGATGTTGGAATTTTTTTTTCAATGTCATTTGCAAGACGAATAACCAGCTCTCACCAGATTTCACAATCCTATGAGATTTCAGATGCTTTAATTTTAGAAACATGTTAAACTATTATGTAATTTGGGAGTTTTGCAAATGCCCTCTTGGGTATTCACTGATTTCTGTGATGTTCCTGTTCTTGTTGATTTCCAGCTAATGGGCAGAAGTAAGAAATTCCAGGGTGTGCAAAGAGAGACCCCGAAGAATGGATTTAATTCCCCTGATGAAATCAATAACTGTGTTTTTCCTAGTGGATGAACAACTCTGCAGTTGCATTTTTGCAATAAGCTGAAGCTAGATGGTTACCGTTAACTTTGCTTTAGGTTTCTGCTTTGGGTTCATGTCTTATTCAAAAACAGCTGGATTATTTTTTACATTCATGTTTAAGTACTTGTAGCACTCAGAAAAGAGTTAATTCAGGACCCAGCTTAAGCACACTCTGTTTACAGGGCAATCTTAGGTACGTTTACTCAGAAGTGTGAGAGGTGAGGTTAACTCCTCAGTAACTAAGACACTTAAAAATTACTTTTGAATAGAGCCCAAACGGGATTATAGTGTTACAGAATTAATGCTATACAAACTCACTTAGATGTACAATACATCCTGCTTCTGATACCAAGACTTGATTCAGTGGCTTAAGGTTTTAAATATGTTGTGGAAATAAGACTACAGAAGAGAGGAAAGATAAGAGTCTCTGATTTTCAGTTTTCTTACACCTAATTTTCATGCTTGCTTGTCAATATTTTCAAAAGCCACAGGGAAACACACATGCATTTTCATGTACCCTCTATTGCTTGTGCATACCCATTTCCCTAATGTACTGCTTTGGGGAACATGTCTTTTTGCAAATGGTTCTCTTCCCCACCCCCATCCAAAAAGTATAGTTTTCATGCTGACTTTGCCATGATAGATGAATAGGTGAGTTCTACTTTCCCCAAGTGGTACCCTGCATGTATGTGGGATGCTGTTTATCACAATGATGGGCACGGACGCTGAACAGGTAGAGGCTAACTCACTGCAGAAGAACCATCAAGCCTTAGTCAAAGCTATTCATGGATTTCAAGTCTAGAAGCTCTTGCTATGCATGGAGCAAGGAAAGAAAATGGTGACACGAAAGCCAAGGTGGGTCCAAAAGAGCATTGTGCTTCCCAAGTCAAGGATCTATTCAGTACAAAAAAGGAAATCTTACCTATCACTGTAGGCAGTGGCGGTAGCGGTAGTAGGTTGGGCATACCGATAGGCTGCATACCCCCCCTGAAACACAAAGATTTCATAATCAGAGAAGCAAGAATCCAGAGAGCAAGCCTAATGCAATCCCCCAACGTTCCCCCAACCCTACTTTGTAGGGTTTATCCCAACCCTATTTTAGGTTTTTCCTGTTCTGCTGGAGATATTTATGGAGGTTGTCAATCATCCAGGTCATGGTTTTCCCAAAGATGCTTTTCAAAAGACAACTGAACTTTCTTAGGTTTTGGGTTTTTTTTTAATGTTTTGCTTCTCATCTAAGAAGCTTCTTCAGTTCTGACCTCAGAACTGAATGGATGAGAAGCAAAACATTTTCAAGGGGAAAAAAAAAACCACATCAAGAAAGTCCAGTTGCCTTTTGAAAAGCACCTTTGGGACATTCTGCTGGAGGGATCCCCCAATTTGAAAATGACAGACTTGGAAACCTGCTGATACAACCTGCTGAATGGCTAGGAGGCCCCCATGAGGATGTCAACATCAGAGGCAGGGTGTGAAAGGAAAGGCAATTTACGGAAGAAACCTATGGGTAGCTTCCTCAGGAGGGAACTCCAAGGAGTTTAGAGAAGTAGATTTCATCAAGGATTCCAAACATCTTTAAAAGGCTTCGATGCATTGACAAGAAAGCAGAGCAAAGAGACATAAGGCCAAGTAAATCAGAAAGGGCTTTGATGGAGTATGTCATGATGACACGGTTAATGGTTCAGCATGCTGCAAAGACCAAACCAACTGTAGTTAATGCAACAAGCCATCATTAAAACAAATAATGCTTCAGTAATGAGTTGGGAATTCAGTAATCTGTGCAGTTGTCTAGCTACAGCCATGCGAGTTCATGCAAAGCTGTGGTTTATTTTAACCATGGGTTCTTTCACAAGCCAAATCTGTCTTGAGGATAAGAAAATGTGGATTTGGTCAATACCATGTCTGGCTTCTCCTTTTTTTCCTAGCTATTCCTGTTTGCAGTTGATTTGCCTTTGATTTTAATAGGTTGGTTTGGTGTTTGGATGGGAAACAGAAACAAATCAGTAGGAAGCTGCAATCAAACCAGGGATCCAACATCACTTTTGACCAAAATTGCAATTGGTAAGTCAGAATGTAATCATGGTTTCAAATAATTGACTTCCCTGAAGCAAGCAAAGTTCTGTTCCCTTCTTTGCTGACTCCAGGGACTCATCCCAGCTAGTCAAAAAAGTCATCCAATGCTCTTCTTCTTCTTCCTCCACCACCACCACCTCCTCCTCCTCCTCTTCCTCCTCCTCCTTCCTTACTAAAGCCTTAGCAAGACCACACCTAGACTACTGCATCCAGTTTTGGTCACCACACTATAAAAAGATGTTGAGACTCTAGAAAGAGTGCAGAGAAGAGCAACCAGGATGATTAGGGGACTGGAGGCTAAAACATATGAAGAATGGTTGCAGGCACTGGGCCTGCTATTCTAGGGAAGAGAAGGACCAGCGGAGACAGGATAGCAGTCTTCCAATATTTGAGGGGCTGCCACAGAGAGGAGGAAGGGGTCGAGCTATTTTCCAAGGCACCTGAAGTCCAGACAAGGAATAATGGATGGAAGCTGATCAAGGAGAGATTCAACCTGGAAATAAGGAGAAACTTTCTGACAGTGAGAACAATCAACCAATGGAACAGAAGTTGCCCTTGGAAGTTGTGGGAGCACCATCACTTGAAACTTTCAAGAAGAGATTGGACTGCCATTTGTCAGAAATGGTGTAGGGTCTCCTGCTTGGGTGGGAGGTTGGACTAGATGATCTACAAGGTCTCTTCCAACTCTGATTATCTGTTATCTGTTATCTCCAGTGGAGACTTGAACATGGGTCCTTCAAGGCTCAGATTTTCCAGCTGAGTTCTGACTTGCCCAGTTACCTTCTAAAAATCAAAGCGTTTATAAAATAGCTATCTTCTGCCCTTCATTCCTGTGAAACTCAGCTTTATTATTCCTCTCTCTCTCAATGCAGTCTTGCAAAGCAGATGGAAAAACTTTAAGATCAAGAGATGCATAGGGAATTACATATCACGGAGTTAGCAGCCATGATGCATGAATTTAAATAGGCACCACCACAACACAAATTTTGGTCTAATCCAAAAAAAGCAGACCAGTTTTCAGTCCTGTTCTTGGCCTTGCATTTTTTTTATTCTGCTTTAACTTGTGATGCCAGTGGGGAAAAACAAATAAAACACAACTTTGGGGGCTGCCATCCTAGTATGGTAGGGATAGATAAGATTTTATGACAGTCATAGACCAAGAAAAAAAGACACCACTATAACAAAGCCATTAGCATAACCATGAGCTTCCATTACAGCTCGTGGCAGGGGGGAGTTTACACACAGAATAACAAAGCTTGGCAACATTTAAGGACAACAGTCTTTGTTATCTGATAGGTAATGTGAGCAAAATAAATCAGAATGCCCTGTGAATTTAGAGAGAAGAGAGGGGAGATTGCTTGCAATCCCTGTGGAACTGGCAACAAAAACACAACAAAGGATGAGGTTTCTACTGCACCTGCATCACAGCAATAAAATTGCTACAGGGGAAACATTAAAACAAGCCAAGGATGAAGTTCTGAATTTCGAAACGGTGTTCTTGTCTAGCTAACCAGCCAATTTGTATTTGGAAGCTGGTTGATATTGTAAATACATTGTGGGCCTAAGCTGTGTTAATCAATTGGCCCTCTCCTGTCTAAAATTCCTTGTTTGAAAACTGAGTTGGCCAAAGAGCATAGAAGTGGAATTTCCCAGTAATTTTTTTTTTCCAGGTGGACTCAAATCCTGGTATGGTAGATCGTTGGCCGACTTTGTAGATTGAACACTTGTGCCTCTGAAGGTAAGTAACTGGGTTTTTTGGTTCCATTGTGGAAAGCAATGCATCTTCATCTTGAGGGTTTTAGGTATCTGTTCCCAGTTTTGTGTAGTTGACCATCTTTCACACATCCATTGCTAAAAATAACTCCTATGACAACTCTTTTTTTTTTTTTTTTTAGCAAACCAGGCAAAGTTTAAGATGTGTGGACTTTAATTTCCAGAAATTTCATGGCTAAAGTGGGACTAGAATTTACTGTCTCCTGATGATGAGTCACGGTGGCACAGTGGTTAAAATACAGTATTGCAGACTACTTCTGCTGACTGCCATCTGCTTGCAATTTGGCAGTTCGAATCTCAGTAGGCTCACGGTTGACATAGCCTTCCATCCTTCCAAAGTCAGTAAAATGAGGACCCAGATTACTGTGGGCAATGTGCTGACTCTGTAAACTGCTTTACAGGGCTGTAAAGCACTGTAAAGTGGTATATAAGTCTAAGTGCTATTGCTATTCCTTCCTTCCTTCCTTTCTTAATTTCCTTTCTCATTCTCCTTCCTGGTAACGCATTCTGACTGGCTCAAGGTGGACTCAGCCTTTTCTCCTTCTGAGGTGGGTAAAATGAGGACCCAGATTGTTGGGGGCAAGAGGCTGACTCTGTAAACTGCACAGAGTGGGCTGTAAAGCACTGTAAAGTGGTATATAAGTCTAAGTGCTATTGCAATTGCTATTGGCTGGATAATTCTGGGAGTTGAGGTGCACACACCTTAAACTTGCCATGTTGGAGAAACACTGCCTTACACTATTCTTCTGGAAGATCTCCTCCTATGTTATGGTGCCTTTTACTATTTGAGGAAGTTCGCAGATGTGGGACGTTTACCGTATTTGCCGGGCGATAAGACGACTGGGCGATAAGACGACCCCCAACATTTCCACTCAAAATATAGAGTTTGTTATATACTACTGTATAAGACTACCCCTCTTCCACACACCTTCCACTTTTGCACTTTTTTTTTTTTTTTTGACGCACTTTTCTGCTTTGGACAATTTTGAAATGAGCTAATCCAATTTTGAACCAAGAATATGCCAATAGCTATGGAGTTTAGAAATGAGTTTTAAAAATATTTTTCATTGCTTACCATTAAGCGTAAAATATGTTGTAAATAAAATGAGAACACAGGAAACGTTTCTCTTCTCAATACAGCTGATCTCTCTCTCTCTCTCTCTCTCTCTCACACACACACACACACACCAAAAACCCGGACACTGAAAAGGCTGCCAAGGAACAGTATATTCAATGCCTTCTCTTTAATCAAGAAACAAGGAATTCCTCAGAATCTTTTTTTCCCCAAGTGGCCCTCTTTAAAAATATATGGAGGTAACACTTTCATTCAAAAAGTCTTCCAGTATTTGGAGTCGCTCAGACATATTGAAGTGAGGCAGGAGAGTAAGTGAAATTTGAAATGACCCAGCTACAGTTTTCTTCCTCCCGCCCAAGGCCATTATCTCCACATCAAAACGAACGAGGGGAGGCAAAGAAGCCAAACACGCTAAAAAGGATCTCTTTATTCCACACGGTCACCTTACTTTCCCGCATCAAAGGCAACCTCTCCCACCACCACACACACCACCCCCTCTACACAAGCTGGGCAAACACCATTGCCACTTAACCGCCCTGCCTCCCCAGTGTTGCTTGACGGGAAGACCCCGGGGCCGGCCTTTCCACACCCCCCCCCCCCCCCCCCCCCCCCGCTCGCACCAAAGTTGAAGCACCAGAAACCTGAAACCCACCGGGCCCCCACCAACCTCAGCCGCCCGCAGCATGCAAAAAGAAAAAAAAAAAGCCCGCATAGGACACTCCCCCCCACCGCTAAGAAGGAAGGGGGAGGACCGGAGGACACCCCACACACACCCCCCGCCCCCAGCCCCCCCGCTGCAACTCAACCGCAGAACCGACACGCTAGGAGAAGGTCGCAGGCATGGTGACGTGTATATCAGTTGTTGATTTTTTGATTCTCACATTATTTCTGTGGCAATTAGTGGCATTTATTCTGCAAATTAGTTTTTCAGTTGTGGAAATGGGTTTGTGACATTCATGTTATGAAACAATTTGACTCTAATTAGTTGTTATATTTTTCTTTTACACACAGTACAGTTTTGCTATATATCTGGTAACATGCTCAGCTTCTGGCATGACATAAATACATAAATAAGGCTGCTACTAATTAGGATTCTGCAAATCCAATTAAGTTTTGATCCCCAAATGGAAACCTACACCCCATGGCAGAACTGTCTTAGTACTTTATCATATTCAAGATGAAGTTGTATGGCCTATCGGTCTAATAAATGAATAAAAATAGTTAATGTGAAAATAGCCATATGCTTCAAGACTTGCGGACTAGTACTATTTGTGTCATGCACACTGGAAAATCTGGCAAAATGATACAGAATTTTAGTGCCAACAGTATTGTTGGAACAGTCTGGAGGAAAATAAAATTATAATTTGGCTAGGAGCTCTCTTTTTTTACCAACTTAAACATGCTAGAGTTAAACTATGGTTTGCAAAAGTTCTAGAAATCTCCTCAACGTTGGGATTAATGGATCATGCTTAGAAATCAGTCCTCAGTGAGATGAAAACCTTCTTCCTCACTTGTGCTATTTCAGAATGCATATGGAGACATCCATAATGGAAAACTCTGATTCAAACATGTTTGTGTAGAAAGCAAATGTCCTCAGGAGAAGAATAGGGAAGAAGATTGCTCTACACCCAGTGATGATTTACTCTGGACTAAAGGACAGTCCCAAAGATGCAGTGTGGGATTCAACCGGTGTTATTACTGGTTCGATGACTACATTTTGCACATGTAGAAAAACCTTTAGCTGTGCCGCCCGGACAGCGCTGCACGCAGGTGCGCAGCATTTGGAAAGCCTGTTTTTTTCCTGCTTTTTCAACCTCAGCTGTGCCGCGCAAAGCAGCTGAGGTTGAAAAAGCAGGAAATAAAGGACAGGTAAGAGCCCGGGCAGGCGGGTGGGCCAAACAGCAGCAAACACAGAACTGGTTCGGTGTCTGCTACTCTTCAGAGCTACCAGTTCTGTAAAGCCGGGCAGAACCTGTAGCATCCCACCCCTGCAAAGGTGCCATTCCCCACCATCCAATCAGAGCTGAAGAAGCTTCCTTGGATGAGAAGCAAAACTTCTTCAAAGAAAAACCAGAAAGTCCAGTTGCCTCTTGAAAAAATCACCTTTGAGACAACCAGGACCTGGATGACTGAGAATCTCCATAGACACTAAAGGACAGTTTTTTTTTTACCATAAGTTCTTATTTACTAGTTGGAAGAGATATAACCATGAAAGATATATAGGTAAAATAAAATCTGGAAGGACATTCAACCCCATCAGCTGAAAGCACAGATATCTGTTGGGTTTAGTTAAAAAAAAATATCAAGATGGGGTGTCTGTGATGATACAACTGTGATGACACTCAGCTTGTTTTTTTAAACACACAATGCACATAACAAGCAAGCAGAACTTTGATGATGCCATTAGACCTGCCACCTTGACGTAATATGAAATTAAACAAAGTGAATAGGTAACTATGGTCATGTTTGTATCGAGATGTGAAACCTGGAACCATACTGCTTGCCAAATGAGAATTTTTTTTATTTAAAAAATAAAATGAAAACAGGGAGAAAATAGAATAATGGAATTGCTAGATATGTTTAACTGATATGGTGGTAGGCATTTGGAGAGAGTAAGGGTGAAAATAATTATTGAAGAAGTATGAATATATGCAATGAGGGACGTATGATATATTGATGCCACCCTGTTAATGTATTGTTGTTATATGTAGATTAAAATTAAAAAAAATGGAAATAAATAAATAAATCATATGGGACAACTCAACCATGTGCAGAGAAGAGTCTGCCATGGATTAAAATGTGGAAGATGCTTCAAGTAGAAAAGAAAAACCCAACCACATATTTTTTTTTTTTTAAAAAAGGCAGCAGGTTGGTAGGTATTGTAGAAAAGGAGATGCTTGAAGAAAGTATACAAATGAAATGGACATTTAGCTACACAACAGTTGCAGGTCATCAAGCAGGGTAGGTATCCCCAGACGATGTAATATGGGTAAAATAATAGGTAGAGTTTCAACTACACGGTTAGAGCTTCGCTATTCCCTGTACAAATCCCCGCCTTCAAGCCTACACATTTTGGTTGCCATGAATTGGCACTGGATAATCCTGCCATTCTGTTGGCAGGGGTTGGGGAGAAAGGCTTGGCTGGCATTTTTCACATGTTTTTGCTTTTGCTGTAACTGCTTGGGAATTAGGGAGGGGGATTGTCTTTGGAGATGGAGCAGATTCCCTTCTAACTGGCTCCAGCCTGGTCCCAAGGCCTTCATGTCCTGAGAGTGAACTATTATCTGCCTAGCACCTCAGCATTCTCAAAACAACATTGTGGCATCCCATTGGCTGTCGGTGGACTGGTCAGAGGGTTAGGGCTCGGGAAACAAAAGAATTGCTGTGTGTTTTGCATGGGACTTTTCAGATCCTGCCTGGCTTTACTGCAACCACTTTCTTTCAGTAAATGTTCTTTTGATTCAACTTAATGGATTCAAGAGTTTTGCTTTCCTGGGGGATTAGCTGGGGCAGGTCCTTATTCACCTTATTCACCAATCATCTTATTCTTTGAAAGAATAATAACTGTATTGGCTTTTCCAGTGTGGACATCAAAAATGATACAATATACTACTTAAAACATACTAAGGGAGCAGTTGCAGTATTCCAGTATTTGAGGGGCTGCCACAAAGAAAAGGGGGTCAAATTATTCTCCAAAGCACCAGAGAGCAAGACAAGAAGTAATGGTTGGAAACTAATCCAAGACAGAAGCAACCTGGAATTAAGGAGAATTTTCCTAACAGGGAGGACAATTAACCAGTGGAACAGCTTGCCTTCAGAAATCATGGGTGCTCCATCATGGGAGGTTTTTAAGAAGAAACTGGACAAGCCCTTGTCTGAGATCGTATAAGTTCTTCTGCTTAAGAAGGGGGCTGGACTAGAAGACATCTAAGGTCCCTTCCAGCTCTATTCTATTCTAAGATTATCTTGTATGCATGCCTACAGACAGACCTTGGGATTTAATAAAGTTGAATCTTTTCTCTTTGTATCTGTATGCTTCTTCAATTGATATGGAACTGAGGCCAAAATCGTCTGAGTGTAAAAAACAAAGGAGAAAAGAAACACAAGAAAACTGCAGAGATTCACACTTCTGTAGGGATTCACGAGAATCTTGACTTCCTATTCTGGAAAGAATGTGGTTGGGTGTTTTTTGAGAGCCATTTTGGTCTAGGGGTTAAGGTACCAGGCTAGAAAGCAAGAGACCATGAGTTTAAGTCTTGCTTTTGCCATGAAAGCCTCCTGGGTGACTGTGGGCCAATCACCAGGAGACTGAGAGTTCTAGTCCTGCCTTAGCTATGAAAAGTTAGCTGGATGTCTGTGGGCCAGTCACACTCTCTCTACTCAATCCAACTCAGAGAGTTTTGTCATGGGGAAAATAAAAGGAGGAAGGAGTGTTGGATATGCTCATCGCCTCATTTGTAAAAACAATAAAGCAAACCAAATAAACAAATAGAGCAAACAAATAAATCTTATGTGCTGATCATCTCATTATGCAAAGTGAGTTTTAGTACAGAAGACCATTGCAATAAGGCCACAGAAATGTTGCTTTCTTCAACAATGAACCTGTCTGTGATGGTCACTGGACTTGAGTTTTGTAAGCAGACAGCAATGGGAACATTATGAGGATCTGCATTAATTTTGGGATATTGCAGTGGTGTAAGTTTAATTTGGGAATCTGTTAATTTGTGTCATTACAAAAAGTGTTTAATAATTATGGCATCTAAATGTAATTTACAGAAAACTTAATTAGAGAAACAAAGCTTAATAGTGCTTAAATACTTCTATGGCTTTATGTTTACATGGCATGTATTTTCCCCTGTAGTTTGCATAATACAGTTTATCCCAAAAGGAACTAGCAAAATGTTTGTGTATGTTCATTAGTGTGTGTAAAAGAAAAAAAAATGACGAAGTATACAACTAGTCTAGTGAAAAGAAGGACTAGGGAAGGTATGACAGCAGTCTTCCAGTATTTGAGGGGCTGTCACAAAGAAGAGGAGGGAAAACTATTTTCCAAAGCACCCAAAGACAGAACAAGGAATATTGGATGGAAACTAAGCAAGGAGAAAAGCAACCTAGAACTAAGGAAAAATGTCCTAACCGTGAGAACAATTAATCTTTGAAATGGCTTGCCTTTAGAAGTTATGCGTGCTCCATCACTTGAGGCTTTCAAGAGGAGACTGGGCAGTCATTTGTCTGAATTGGTATATGCTCTCCTGCTGAAGCAGGGAACTGGACCAGATGACCTGCAAGGTCCTTTCCAACTCTGTTATTCTATAATATGTTGTTGTTTTTTTTAAAAAAACAAAACTATAAGAACTTGTTCCTGCTCACTGAAATGTCCTTCTATTTAGGGCAGAGGAAAATGGTTTTGATTCTAAATCAAAACCTGGGATAAGTTGGATAAGGAAACCTACAGTATCCTGGCTGAAATACATTTTAAATCCAAAATTTTACTGGGTTTATGGGATATTCCTGTAATAAACAATCCCTCCATCCCCAGAATTAACATTTACTTGTATGTGACAAGTGAAGCTGTTCAATTAAGCAAAGCAAAGCAAACACACAGATGCGCTTACATGTTGGGAAGGAATGGCGTTCAATGATGCATTGATGATCAAACTGTGAAAACAGCCCTACTTCCTGCTCAACAGACCATGATGTTATCTCAACCATTTCCAAATGATCTCCCTACATGCCAATTAACAGCCAGAACTGGGTCTCTATAGATAAGACAAACAACATTTACATTCCAATTAGACTTTACCCATCACAATCTCTATTGGGATTTGAAAGGTACTCCTCTTATTTAACCGACAGTTAATGGGAGGAGAGGAGAAATCGGTGGGCTTTGTTTGAGGTAGACCTCCCTCCAAGCCCTTCATTTCACGCTGGAATCAAGACCCAATTTAATTAGGAAGCCTCTTTAAAACTCATTCCAGAATTGGAACACGCTTAGCTTATTTGCTCTTACTATTCGCCCGTTCCCTGCAATGCCTCTGCAACCAAAGGCTATTGACAACATGCACCCTACAACAAAATGCAGCAGGGGTGGGATTCTACCGGTTTGGACCGGTTCTATGGAATCGGTTGTTACGATTCTGTCCAGTTCGGAAAACCGGCAAATCATGCCTCTGGCTGGCCCCGCCCCTCTCCGCCTGCCCCTCCCCTCCCAGTCAATCCTTATCACGCATGCGCGACATCGTGTGCATCACTGACTGCATTCTCTCCCACCCACCCCAACGATCAGCTGTGTCAGGATCCTCCTCGCTGTCTGACTGCTTTGCCCAGGAAGCAAAAAAGGGGCACCAGGGGGGTGTTGTGCCCCCATGCACTCCATTTTTTGCCTCCTGGGCCTCAGGGAAGCTTCCTGGGAGCAAAAATGCCCCTCAGGAGGCTTCCCCGAGGCCCAGGAGGCCAAAAAACGGAGCGCAGGGAGTATGCTACAAAAAAAAGAAGAAGACACACCCCCTAGCCACGCCCCCTTAGCCACACCCACAGAACCGGTAGTAAAAATATTTGCATCCCACCCCCGAAATGTGGGGACATAGCAGGCTCCTGCACAGTTGATTAAATAACAGAGGAATAGCAACAGCACTTAGACTTATGTACCACTTCACAGTACTTTACAGCCCTCTCTAAGCGGTTGATAGAGTCACCCCCAACAATCTGGGTCCTCATTTTACTCACCTCAGAAAGTTGGAAGGCTGAGTCAACCTTGAGCCAGTCAGGATCGAACCAGCCTGCAATACTGCATTCTATCCTCTGTGCTGACATGACTCCATCTACAGTTCTAGCAGGAATGTTAAAATGGTTTCTCATTTTGAACTCATCCTGAGTTTTTTTTTTTTGAGATACATGGGAGGAACCAGTATGTGTCTAATGATGGCCACGGTCCCTAATCCCAATGTTTCAGCTGGTCATGTCCCCACAGTGTTCCAGAATCAGAATAAATTTCTGTACAGGCAGGGGATTCTACGACACTGCAGAACTGAAGCCTCAATGCTCCTAATCTAGAGAAAAAGTTCGGGGTTGCATAAAACGAAGGATATGGGCTCCATGGACAGCAAAGGTGACTAACAAGCACATAACACCTGACCCTAGAAGGCAAAGTCACAAAACTGTGTCTCACTTATTTTCGCCATGTATTGTGGGAGAAATCACTGGACAAAGCAATTATTTTGGGAGCAGTCAGGGGAGGGCTGCTGGGGGTTTGCAGGGGTTCAGGAGAGCCCCTAGCTAAGATTCTGTGTAGTTCAGAGAACCCCCAAATCCCACTCTTGGCTGGCCCCGCCCATCCCACCCGCCCTTCCCAGGAGTCCCCACGCGGCCCGTTTTGGATGCAGGTACGTGCACAGCATACGGACCCTCAGGGAGGGCGAAAAACGGCCTCCCAGAAGTTCAGGAAGGCTGGAAATAGACCTGTTTCCAGCTTCCAGAGAGCTTCCGGAACCTGGGAAGGCTGTTTTCGCCCTCCTGTAGGCTTGAGGAAAGCTTCCGGAGCCCAAGAAAGGCAAAAACATGTCCCCCCCATGCCGTGGTGCAGGAGGCCGACTAGGCTATGCCCACCATGGCCATGCCCACACATCAACCGGGCAGAGAATCCTTTGCTAAAATTTTTGAAGCCCACCTCTGGGAACAGTTAGCAGTAAAAGGAAACCAGGCCATCAAAGAACATAGTGGCTGGACACATCCTAGTTGACCTCAACCAGAGCATGGAAAAACTCAAAAAAGTAATGCAAGATCGAAGGAGAGACCTGCTCCATAGAATCACAAAAGGTTGGGTGTGACTTAATGGATAACATCCTCCTCCTCCTCCTCCTCCTCCTCCTCCTCCTCCTCCTCATCATCATCATCATCATCATCACCATCATCAAGAATTATGGATAACTGGTACACAGCTACTGGGGACATATTCTGGGGACATCGTTTATGGAGGTTCTCATTCATCTAGGTCATGGATGTCACAAAGATGCCTTAATTTTAAAGGCAACTGGACTTTTTTTAAAAAAAATTCTTTAAGATGTTTTGCTTCTCATCCAGGAAGCTTCTTCAGCTCTAACTCACTGATGGGGAATAACAGAGCTGTGAAAGGAACTTTGGAGGTGTTCTAGTCAGGGGTGGGATTCTACCAGTTCGCACCTATTCGCTAGAACTGGTTGTTAACATTCTAAGCAGTTCAGAGAACCAGTTGTTAGAATAAATTATTGGCCTAATCCTGTAAGGAAGGTAGGAAGGAAACATTCTGGTGTTGCTTACAGAAACTGCATGTCCATTAGCCCTTATTACATTCTTGGCAGGACTAGACTTCCTGTCTCAGGAACAGCTCTGGAGTTTTTTCCCCCTCCTTTACTGGTACTTCGCTTGTGTGGAGTGACCATTCAAAGTTACAATGGAACTGAAAAAAGTGACTTATGAACATTTTTCACACTTACAACTGTTACGACAGTCATGAGAGGCCAAGCAAAGAGATGCGTGCCTCGATGTGAGTGATATTGAGTTGGCCACACCCAGCCAATAACATGACCACCAAGCCATGTCCACCCAGTCACATGACCACCAAGCCACACCCACCACCTAAGCCATGCCCACAGAACCAGTTGTTAAAAATTTGAATTCCACCCCTGGTTCTAGTCCAATCCCCTGCTCAAGCAAGAACCCCTATACCATTCTGAATAAATGTCTGTCCATCTCTTCTTAGAAATCTCCAGTCATGGAGCACCGATACTTTCTGGAGGAAACAAATTCCACTGTTAGGAAATATCTCTCTAGTTGTAAGTTGGTTCATTCCTTTATTTAGTTTCCATCATTGCTTCTTTTCCTGCCTTCAGATACTTTTATTGTTTAAGACCTTTCTTTAAGAATGTTAACGACTGGCTGGCTTTCAGAGAAAGTAACTACCTTCCATTCTGTTAAATCAAGGTGGGGTTATTGTTTCTTTTTCATACTTCATACAGAAATTTTCTGACAGTGAGAGCAATCAACCCATGGAACAGAAATTGCCTTCAGAAGTTGTGGGAGCTTCATTCCTGGAAGCTTTCAAGAAGAGACTGGACTGCCATCTGTCAGAAATGGTGTAGGGTCTCCTGCTTGGGTAGGAGGTTGTACTAGATGACCTACAAGGTCCCTTCCAACTGTATCTGTATCTCCACAGGAACAAGTATCTTTTCCAAAAGTTTCCCCTTAGTGTTTCACTTTGACCCTGTCTCAATCCCGGGGTCAGGTTTAAATTCCATTGTTGTTCCTGTCTCATGCTTTCTTCTTTCCTAGGACTGAATTAACTTTTCTGAAACTCGAATCTTAATAGTGTCTTGATCCTTGCTTCTTTCCCAAGGACAGATCTATTTTCTTTCACAACAGGAAGAACATTTGTGCACAAATGGCCTTTCAATATACAGTATTCGCCAAATTTAGAGGTAGAGGAAAAATGTTGATAATTTCTTGGATTTTTTTTTTTTTAGATGAAGCAAAATTCTTGGGCCATTTTTCAGGGACATTAGCTCTGGCATTTACATGGCTGCTGAACCTATCCCATTTCCCAAGGAGTTTCCTGCAGGTGCTTTCTCTTCAGGTTTAATGAAAGGTAGCAGAGAGGGGGCTGTATAATGAAAATTTACATGCATCCTTTGGCACATACATTATTTAAATCCATGTTGAACACCATGTGCACCTAGGAGATTGTTTCCAAAATTCTCATCTCTTTTGAAAGAACTTTAATTGAAATTTTGTTGGAATTGTCTCTGAGGTTCAACTTTTATTTAGTGATGAATATTGATGGAGTGTTCAATTGTGAAAGAGTTATAACTCAGAACCAAGCTACCATTTGATGTAATATATGTTACATCAATATATATTACACTTACACCTTTCTTCCTTTTTATAAGAGCTGTGGTGGTAAAGTGATTGGAATGCAGTATTGCAAGCTAGCTCGGCTGACTGCCAGCAGTTCGATCCTGACTGGCTCAAGGTTGACTCAGCCTTCCATCCTTATCATCATCATCTTCTTTTAACGAGCACATAATCCCTTGCGGGGTGCAGTCTGGGCAACTGAATGGAGCTAGCAGAGTGTTTACTGGCCGGATGCCCTTCCTGTTGCCGACGCGGGAGTTTTGTTCAGCCGACGTCTATGTTGGCTTGGGCATATCGTGAGAATGGCTGATGGCTGGACTCCAAAATACCTCCTGTATGGAGAATTAGTGCAGGGAAAGTGCCCTAGAGGGAGACCACAGCTGTGATATAAGGATATCTGCAAGAGGGATATAAAGACCTTGGGAATGGACATCAACAGCTGGGAAGCTTTGACTTCTGAACATTCAGCTTGGAAGCTAAAGACGCAGCAATTCGAAGAGACACTTGTTCGGCAGGCTGAGGCAAAGAGACAGTCTCGGAACCATGAAATCTGGGGGCTGGATGGGGGACAGATTATATCTGACCTCAGTGTGGAAGGGATTGCCACTCTCAAATTGGCCTTTTTAGCCACATGAGATGCTGTTTTAGGGCCTCTTTTCAGAGCATGATACCATAGTCTCTTGAGACTGAAGGATGCCAAATGTTCAGCAGATATATTCTCAGTGTGCCCAGAAAGAGAAATATCTGCCTCTATCTAGGGTTGAACTCACAGCCTCCTGATCGTGAGGTGAGAGATTCCACCTCTAGGCCACTGCACCACTCCTAGCCTTCCATCATTATGAAGTCGGTAAAATGAGGACCCAGATTGTTGGAGGCCAGAGGCTGACTCTGTAAACTGCTTAGAGAGGGCTGTAAAGCACTGTGAAGCGGTATATAAATCTAAGTGCTGTCTAAGCTAGCTATATAAGGTCTAAA
The DNA here is from genome assembly GCF_049901735.1 of Notechis scutatus. Lineage (NCBI taxonomy): Eukaryota > Metazoa > Chordata > Lepidosauria > Squamata > Elapidae > Notechis > Notechis scutatus. The sequence goes on from NC_142020.1 coordinate 5,182,608, forward strand.
GCTCCTTGAGGTAGTAGCAGAGAGTTAATCTTGTACAATATGCACTAGCAGTGCATATTGTCATACAAGTGCTCAATCCATTGTGTTAGACCCCGTTGGACATCTCCTGACCGAATGCAAAGAGCTCTTCCTTGGATTCTAAACCTCATTCTAAACTAGCATTCATTTCCATGGAGCACTGACATGGAGTAGGGTTCAATTGATAGTCAAGACCAAAACATCCTCCTTGAAAAACAGAATTACTTATGAGTAATGCAGACATGAAAGACATCATCATCATCAATGAGATAGTCATGAAAAAGACTCTTCTCAAAAGTAGAACATATTTGAAGGCAATCTTTGATAGCCTCCATCTATCCCTGAGATGAAAACTCAGCTCTATCTCCTAGTTCAGAAAAGCCATTATTTCCTTCAACATTCTATATTCTCTAATCTTCTTGTTGGTTTGCTTATTTTTTCCCAACTGAACTGTTTGATATTTATTTCTGTTGATGGAGTAGAATTTTGTTCCTATATGACCAAGAACCGCAAATAATAGTAATATGATGTGGTAAGAAATGCAGATGTTGACAGATAAATATTCTTAATAGGATTCTGTAAAGCTTCTATCTTGATACTCCTGAAACTTCAAACTGAATTTTCAAATTGAATTGATATATCAAGTCCTGTACTTTTGAATCTCTTTAAAGGCATCTATATGCACACATTGTATTGAGTCAAGCTGAATAGAAACATCAAATTTAGCAGACTCTCCTTTTAAATCACATCACAAATCCCCCCCAATCCTGCAGAACTGCATCCGTTAAGACAATATTTTGAGGAACAACAGAATCTGTCCTTCAGCTAGGTAGAAAGGACATGCGAACCCTCTCCAAATCTTAGAAAGTAACTGGTTTGCTGACGCTACAAAACCTTAAGTTACAGGAGGCTCACCATTTTCTCAAAGGAGATCTTCTCACAGTAGTTAAAATAATACTCCAGAAGTTGTGAAATGCTCCAACACTAGAAGTTTCTAAGAAGAGATTGGACAACCATTTGTCTAAAATGGTATTGGGTTTCCTGCCTAAGCAGGGAGTTGGGCTTGAAGACCTCCAAGGTCCCTTCCAACTCTGTTATTCTATCCTAATATGCTCTATCTCTAACTTTCCTTGTTCTGCAGAGGGTTGGATTTGATGGACTACAAAGCTTTCCTTTTCTTGATGATTCTCTGATAGGATAGAGGAATGGTGACACATTCTTCTCCTCTGCATCCCCAAATAATGAAGTAAGAAAAAAAAAACCTTACTCATGGCCACCATTCATTTATGGGATTCACAACCCATAAATGAAGAAGTAGCTGATCTCTTTATTCTATTACCATGTAAAAAGTGGGTGGGATGGGTGGAAGGATCACATCACATTCCACAATTCAAAGCTGCTTTGATGGGCATCAGCAAATACAATAACTTGGTAGACAATAGCTCAAAGTATGAGTCATTAGTGAGCAACAAATCCTCCACCACCACGCTCGGTATGAAATGATGAGAAATATATAGGAGGTGACCTTAAGCTATGATGCTGGACCTTCTGGTAGCATCTGGTTAGTCAATGTGAGAAACCTCCAGTGATGGAGCACCCACAACTTCTGAAGGCATGTAGTTCCACTGGTTGCTTGTTCTCCCTGTCTGAAAATTTCTCCTCAGTTCTAGGTTGCTTCTCTCCTTGATTAGTTTCCATCCATTGCTTTTTGTCCTGCTCTCATGTGCTTTGGATTACAGGCCAACCCAACTCTTCTCTGTGACTTCCCCTCAAGTACTGGAAGACATATTACCTCAAGTCCTTGTCTTTGTTAGACTGGACATAACAAGTTCCCTCAATTGTTCATTGTATGGTTTAGCCTCCAGACCCCTTATCATCTTTCTGTGATTGTGTTCTAAGGAAGACTAGATGGGCAATCGCCCAATTCCATCCATTATTCCTTGTCTAGTCTTATTTTAATGTCAAGTGTTCCTATATAAAAAAAGAGCTCTAGGTGCCCCATTTTCCATAATATTCTTTTTTTATCCTCATAATGGGAGAGAAGAGTTGGAGCCAACAGAAAAAGGAAGGCAAATCTACAGATGTTAACATCTGGAATGTTCCCCACAGTTTGAGCAATTCTTCTTCTTCTGAGTCAGCTGCTTCTCGCTTTCATTATCAAATTATTCCGACATTCTCAGTCATCACTGGTGATAGGTGGACTGAAGATGAAGAGATAGCATTTTTGCTTAAGAAAACCCTTTGCTTAAATATTCCATATGTGTACAGAGTTGCAAGAGTATCTTATAGTCATGGTGTCTTATTTTTTCTTTTATTAGTCTTATTTAGGCAGCCCATGTTTACATCTCTCTCTGTGGAAAGAAGGGGTATTTTTTTTTATCTCTTTCATGTGGTGCTTATTAATGTGGAGAAATAGCCATCCACTCCTCCCACACAACATGGGACAAACCCAATAATTAACTTTGTTGGAAAGAAAAAAGCTATGAAATAACCGACTTTATGGAAAGTCAGTATTTCCATTACTTAATTTGGCACCCAAATCTTAGACAAGGATGCTCCTATAGATATAAATAGAGAAGCATATGATGAATGGTTGCAGGAACTGGGCATGACTAGTCTAGTGAAGAGAAGGACCACGGGATACATGTTAGCAGTCTTCCAATATTTGAGGGGCTGCCACAGAGAGGAGGAGGGGGTGAAGCTATTTTCTAAAGCACCTGAAGGCCAGGCAAGGAATAATGGATGGAAACTGAACAAGGAGAGATTCAACCTGGAAATAAAGAGACATTTTCTGACAGTGGGAGCAATCAATCAATGGAACAGAAATTACCTTCAGAAGTTTTGGGTGCTCCATCACTGGAGCACTATTTTTTCTTAGAAGATGTGCTTAAGATAAGTAATTTAATTGAACTCCATACCAATATAAAGCAGAGCAGTTTAGTGTTTTTGGACAGCTTCATCTGAAATTCAATGGAAAGAAATATAGGGTAAAGAGAAGGAGATGGAGGGAGAGAGGAGGAGGAGGGAGGGAGGGAGGAGGAGGAGGGAGAAGGAGGAAGGAGAAAGAAGAAGGAGAAGGAGAAGGAGGAGGAGGAGGAGGAGGAGGAGGAGGGGAGGAGGAGGAGGAGGAGGAGGAGGAGGAGAAGAAGAAGAAGAAGAAGAAGAAGAAGAAGAAGAAGAAGAAGAAGAAGAAGAAGAAGAAGAAGAAGAAGAAGAAGAAGAAGAAGAAGGGAGGAGAGGAGAGGAGAGGAGAGGAGGAGGAGGAGGAGGAGGAGGAGGAAGAGGAGAGGAGAGGAGGAGGAGAGGAGGAGGAGGAGTGGTGAGAGCTTCATCACTGGAAGCTTTCAAGAAAAGACTGGACTGCCATTTGTCAGAAATTGTGTAGGGTCTTCTGCTTGGACTAGGGGTTAGACTAGATGACCTACAAAGTACCTTCCAACTTTGTTAATCTGTAATTGTGCATAATTCAAATACATTTATAATTCTCTACACTAAATTGTAGAGAATATACAGACACTACAAATTTGGACATAAACCTAATGTACAGGATCTAGATCAGAGATCTCCAAACTTGGCAACTTTAAGACTTCTGGACTTCAACTCCCAGAATTCCCCAGATTACATTGCTGGCTGGGGATTTCTGGCAGTTGGTCCATAAGTCTCAAAGTTGCCAAGTTTGGAGATTTCTGATTTACAGCATGGTCAAATAACCCCAAAACTGACATGGAAAAACTAGACCACATATCAGATAATTAATTCAAGGTCACCCAAGACTTGTTCATGTAATTTTTCCATGCATTTTGGAATCTGACCTAAAATTATAAATATTTCACAAGGAAATGAGTTTCTCCTTTCTGAGCTTCTAAGAGGTTCTGATTGGAAGCAGAGCAATGAATGAAGTGGGCAAGGGAAGGATCAAATCCAATAGTAGAGCTTTGAGAATTTCCTTTGGATTTAAGTCAAAGGTATTCTTAGTTATTCAAGGGTCTTGGATAGTTAAGGAGATATGTTCTGGAGAGCCACTAAGTGCCCTATTTAAGCTTTCCTGAAGCTGGTATTTTTGAGATGTATTTAGAATCCAATTCTTCATAGTGTGCTGGAAAGAACTCTCCATTGCAGTTCATAGACAGTTAGAAGATACCACCAGCTTGGGGGGCAATTTAAGTAGCCAATACTGATTCAGAATCCATATAAAACAGCAAAATCAGTTCATGCTTAAAGTACTTCAGGATTAACGCATAATCCGAAAATACTTTAAATATGAACTCATGAAGCTTCCTTATAAGGATTATTTAATGCTCTTTGGGATTAGCACATAATGCATATTGGGCAAGATTTGCCCATGATGTGTATTATCTGGTTTCCTAGAAGGTCTGCATGAAGCAATGACAGAGGCAATCACCTGGATAGCTGAATTGGACAACTAGCTATGAGGCCACTGTAGACGTTTTGTGTTTAATTATGTGAATTGTGTATGTGTGTATGTGGGGGTGGGGGGTGGAGGGAAACCGCCTCAGCTTTGGAAGCCATATTAGTACCAGAAGCTTCCATGCTGCCACATTCCTGTGCCTGGGAGAGTAGGAGGGGGGAAATGGTACAGTGTTGGAAATTAGACATAATAGCATTATTCTCTTTGGTCAAGGTCATGTTATTCCTGCACCTGGAGGAGGAGTGGTTGAAGGGATGTCTCTAGTTGGGATGGATGGTGATTAGACCATGTGATGGACTGATGGGTGCAGGGGTTGGTTTTGGACTTTTGAATTACTAAGGGTAAACCCGGAACTCTCCGATTCGGGTTTTCACAGATGTGCCAGTATACAACTCTAATAAAAGAAAACTTTGAGAAGATGCCTGTCTCTGAGTTTTTAATTGGAGTTGAGTTTTTCTGGAATGCCGACAGTACATATGCTTCTCTTCTGGAGTGTTCTCATAACACACTGAATAACAATTAGCACATAATGTGCATCCAGAATTTACAAATTTAGTCTAGCCGGTATTGGTAATGCAGCAAAATAATTTCTACCATTGGCATGAAACATTTCACTATTACCAGTACATGAAGCATCCCTCCCATCACTCAAAACAAAATGGCCACTGCATGAAAGTTAGATGAGTTATTTGGACAAAGATACCTCACAAGCTTTTTTTCTTATTTTTTTTTCCTTTTTCACCCAAAGGCAAGACAAGAAACAATGGATGGAAACTAATCAAGGAAGGAAGCAACCTAGAACTAAGGAGAAATTTCCTAACATGAGAACAATTAACCAGTGGAATGGGTTGCCTTCAGAAGTTGTAGGTGTTTCATCATTGAAGGTCTGTAGAGATTCTCAATCATCCAGATCACGGTTGTCCTAAAGATGCTTTTTCAAAAGGCCACTGGACTTCCTTTGTTTTTCCTTGAAGATGTTTTGCTTCTCATCCAAGAAGGTTTTTCAGTTCTGACTTTACAACAAGTCCAGTGGCCTTTTGAAAAAGCTCCATCACTGGAAGTTTTCAAGAAGAGATTGGACAGCCAATTGTCTGGAATAGTATAGGGTCTTGCTTGAGCAGTGGGGTAGACTACTAGAAGACTTCCAAGGTCCTTTCCAACATTGTTGTTCTAATTTTTTCCCATCCATGGGATATGAAAATTCAGCAACGAATTAAATAAATTAAGCATTTGCTGCTCACTTCCAGCACCCCAATAAGTTATAACGTTATAACGTGCATAAGCACACAATCGTGCCTATCGTCCCTGTCCTATTGTTCCCAATTATTTGTACCTATTTCCTGTATTCATACTTACGTTTATTCTTATATCTATTATCTTGTAAGTGATTGACAAATCAAAATAAATAAATAAAAAATTGGCCTTGAAGGTGTTCCAGCAAAGGTTCTTCACATCACACCACCTCAAGACTCAGAGAACGCTGCATTTTATATCTTTTCTAACAAAGTTCACCACTGTGAGATGTCTTTGCTCTTCAGTTGCTTTTTGTTGATAGATATCTATGTTTTTCTGAACCTCTGCTTTTCTCTCTCTCATCCATCACCCTCATATAATATGTGCAGAATCTTCCTAGGCTCCTTCATATATATATATATATATATGTTTTTCTTCTTCCCTGTTTCTATCTGGGCTTCCTGCTGTTCTTGTTCAAATCATGTTTCTGTTGTCAGCACATTCTGCCTTTCTTCTTGTACTCAAGTTTCAGTTCCCTCCATTTAAAATGGCTAACTGAGCTGACGCTGGGAGGTAATCGATCTCAGAACCAGTCAATATTTCAGGGCTCTGTGGGGAAGTAATAAATTTTCTCTACCAGGCATATCTAGATTTTTTACTCAGCCTGGCAAATAATGGAAGGGAGCAAAGAGGAAAGAACGACAGAGAGGAAATGGAATCGGGTAGGACAGGAAGCCAAGCTAGCTCCTTTTTGAAATATGGAAATGCTCCACAGAGATTGCAAGGCTGATCTAATCATTTTAAGATTTCTGTTCAGAATGTCGCTGGGAACGTGGCACGGAAAAAGGAGCCTTCACATGCAGCCAGGTTTTTTGAGACAGAAAATTCTCCTATTAAATTTTAAGTGGGAAGTTATTGCTATCCTGAGCAATGTCTCCTTAAGGATGCTTGGTCACCTTTGGGGAGATAAATATTACAAGAACCTCAGAAGGGCTAGCCAAAAACGTCAACTTTGTAGAGAGATAAGTTTCCCCATTTCTTCAATTGTTATGTCAGGCCCTTCCCTGTTTTGGTAACTAGTTCAGAGGCAGGGGAGGAAAAAAACTTATCACTAAAACAGATTGTTAGCACCCTGTTTCTCCAACAATACGGCCTCCCCCAATAGGAAGTCCCAGCATGTTTTAATGGCATGAAATGAAATTAAGCCCCCGAATTAAGGCCTATATTAAAACATGTGAAATGGGGGGAATGGTGGGGGGCTTGCCATTAGGAAGTGCTTTTGTTGCACACCCGGATATGGTGCTGCCTGTGTTGACCCCAATACGAAGTGCCCCACCAACGCCGAGGTCAACATCCAAGCCGTTGCTGCGCGCCCGAAGATGCAAGGGGCGCGGGAATGAAGTCACCCCCGAAAAGACGGCCTAGCCATTTTTTCGGGGCTCAAAAAAAAAATAAAATAAGACCCGGCCTTATTATATGAGAAACACGGTAGGAAGAAAAAAAAAACCTCAAGCATATTTGTTTCAAACTCAATCAAAAGAAATGTGCAATATGTTTTAGACTTTATACTAGACTGGGAATGCCACACTTGGAATACTGCATAAAGATTCTGGGAGCTAAACAGTATGATGAACATCTACGGGAACTAGGTACGTCTAGTCTAATGAAGAGAAGATTTAGGAGTGACATGATAGCTGGGTCTATGGTGATGGT
>NC_142020.1:5195000-5272500 GCF_049901735.1 Notechis scutatus
ACCAATGACTGAAATTGACATAGGGGAGAGTGCTATTTTCTGTTCTATGTATTGCCATCACTTTGAAGCCTCTGTGATGGATGCACATCCACGAGATATAAAACTTGAGAAATCTCACAACCTTAGGAAATTCTGGACCTTTAAAAATAAGTTAATTTGGGGTAATACTTGTGTTAGGAAAGACACTGCAGAGGATTTAGGAAGAACTTATCCAGGGATGTCCTAAGCATCAATAATTATTTTGACTTTTAATATCTCATGCAAAATGGGTGGGGCTTTGTTGGGTTACACCCACTTTTTGGACTTTGTTGATCCCCCCCCCCCCCATTCTCCAAACAAATGTCACTGCTTTTAAACCTGTGTCTGGTATAGAAAGAGGACTTACAGAGTTTTGCAGTTTATTTTGCTTGACTGAAGGAGAATTTATCTTTCTTGTGAAGGGGGATACTATTTAATTACCCATAAATATAATATAAACTACATTTACAGTAGCCCAGCTGAGGACCTAGCTGATTGCTATCCAAAATATTTTATTAATGTCTTTAAACAAGATGAAACAGAGCCCCATGGTTGCAAGCTTGCCCACTGAGTTACTTTTTCATCATGATTTTTCTGTGTCCCATAAATGTTTCCTTGACCCATGAAGGATAAACAATTTTTTATTATTGGTCCCCGCCAGGAGTTCTAGCTCTTCAATTTAAGAATTGTCAACTGGGTCTCCTAATCCAATGAGCCAACGAGTAGCTTTTGGCTTTCTGAAACATAGGTGAAGAATAGAGAAGGAAGGAGGTTGCAATAGCTGAGGTTCAGCCAAAGGGAAGCTGATGGACAACTCTTCTTCTGAAGATGTATGACTGCCGACTGAAAGAGTAGGGGAAGGAGCAAGGAGCAGCAATGGTGTGAATGGCGTGCCTCTCTTTCTAATCCAACAGTTGGTCATCTGCTGAAAAATTGCGAGGCAAATCAAAATTAAAGCATCCTGAGATCTAGGAAGATAGCAGGGCTGGCATGGAAATGAAGTAATGGAGTGGGATGCTTGATCTTTCTGATTTATCCTTTGCCCTTCTGGATATAGGAGCCTTTCCAGATGAGAACATGTGGCCAATCCAAGCTCAGATTCACCCACTGGACCTTTTACAGCCCCCCCGGGAAGTGAATGCACCCAGATGGCAATTGATGCCACAAAACACCGAGTTATTCCATCCTCAGTAACCCTTCCGATTAAATTTCCAAACATGGCAACATGGAGGCAGACAGAGCCAAAGCGTAATGCAGCAAACGTAAGAAGTAAGAAAAACAAAAGCAAAAAATGGTTCCAGCAATGTAGGTGCTACAGACAGCATGCACATCAATTCATACTTACATAAATGTCTGCACCATAAAATCCATCCTGGTAAACAACACTGGAAAGATGTACACACAAAGAAAAAAACATTCATATTAGTGCATTTCCACATGCAGATGCTATCAATCCCTGAAACTCTTGAGGTTAGTCATAGCACAAGAACAACAACGGAACAGGAAAGAAAGAAAAAACAAACAAACCGAAATGCAGACAAAGAATATATAAGGATATATAGATACATTATAGAATTTACATAAGGTGAGGCACCCTTTCCAGATCTAAAATGGGGTCTGAAAGTTCCTTGTTCTTTTTCTTCTTCTCTTCAGAAGAAAGTAAAGTGACACCTATGCCGGGGTGTTACATCTTTCAATATATCAAGTTAGGATTTTCACCTCTGAGTTTCAGATATTTCTACAGTAGGCCAGATCCGGCCCCTGGGCCTTGAGTTTGACACCCTGATCTAAATTAACTTCCCCAAACTTTACAGGTCATTGCAGAGGCAATACCCCAGCCTGCTTTGCCATTCCAGCACAACAATTGCTCCATTTCTAGATAGAAGAAACCCCTTCGTAGGTGGCAACGAAGCTGAGTCATAAGGGGAAGCTAATGAGATCCAAAACATTCTTCACTAGCCTAGATGCCAGTCGTGATGTTATCACTTGTGTCGGACACCAGATGATTGGTTGTTTGTACAGGTCGTCTTCAACGTATGACAGCAATTAAGCCCAACAATTTTGTTGCTAAGTGAAATAGTGATTAAGTGATTCTTCCTCCCCATTTTGCAACCTTTCTTGATGCAATTGTTAAGTGAATCACTGCAGTTATTAATTTTTTCAACAAGATCATTAAGGGAATCTGGTTGGCTTTGCTTTTGTCAGAAGGTCGCAAAAGGGGATCACGTGGCCCTGGGACACTGCAAGGGTCATAAATATGAATCAGTTGCCAAGTGTCTGAATTTCAATTACGTGACCGTGGAGATGCTGCAATGGTTGTGAAAAAAAATGTTACAACAGTGTGAAAAATGGTCATGGGTCACTTTTTTGTCAGGGTTGTTGTAACTTTGTGAGATTACCAAATAAACTGTTGTAAATGAAGGACTACCTGTACTCTATTCCATAACACTGTGGTACCAGAACAGCAGTGGGATCCTACCTGTTCTACTACCGGTTTGGTGATCATGTGCATGTGCACGCACATCTAACGCATGCACGCAGCTTTCCCCACACCAGCTGAGAGGATAAAGAAGAGAAAAGTGCAGGGATGAGCGTGAGGGCCGATCCTGCGCTTTTCTATGCTTTCTCCACTCGGCTGATTGTCCATTTTTTCCCTCCTCTCAGCTGATCATCCGAGGCTATTTTTTTACTACCGGTTCAGCTGAACTGGTAGCGTAAGACCACCACTGTACCAGACGGAGTGATACCACCCTCTTCCAACTCTTAGCAACCCTTTTTATTTTGCACAGGGAAACATACTTTTACACATCTTTGTTGGTGTCACCTCAGATCATTATGCAGGATGGGAAAGATGAAAGGACCTAACTGAATATCTTCAGCTGGAAGAAGCTGGGTTTTCACTTGTCTAGAATTTGTTTAAACTTGTATTTCAAGTTGTGTTCTAAGGAATATTGAATGTCTTTCATAACAGGAATTTATTTGTCAAAAAGACCAGTTGTGATAAAGAGAACTTTTCTGTATTTTTCTCCCAAATTATTCCCCTGAAATGCAGAGTTGCAAAGGTCTCTTGGTAGCAATTCAAGCACTCGGTTCTAATAATCTGCACCGCCATCCATCCCAAATATTTGCATGAAAGGGCTGCTTCAAATGAATCCGGGGAAAACGTAATTACATGATGTGTTCTGAAAGCAATTAAATCCAAGTTTAATTCTCTCCTCAGCCACTGAATTGACATATTTGTGCCAGTCATTCTCACTCGTCCAAATTTACCTCAACGGGATGCCGTTGTGATGAAAAATGGCAGTAGGGAGATTATGTGAAAGAATACAGACCAGGACATGGGGCTGGTGAAAAAAACCTGAGTGACCATTATGAGGAGACTTTCAGAGAAGATAACTTGGTCCTGAAGGAAAGCCTGAGAAAGAAACTCTATATAAGCAAGATAATTAAGCTCTAACTGATCCTGCCCTGGTTTGGTTGGGGGAAAAATGGTGTAGAGAGAACCTTTGATAGACTTTGAAGACCCTCTTATTTTACCTCACAAGAATAAAGATCATTTCTGAAATCCCTGGTTTGCCTGTTTCGTGGCCCTGCATATTTCAAAGAGCTGACGTCAATCTTGGAAGGTCTAATTTGGGCAGAGGAAAAAAAAAATATTTCACCTATGGATGAAATGGATATAGGCAGATAGAAGAGAATATTTGTAGATCGGGATTGAAATGGGGGTGCTTGGTGGTCTCTTGAGCTTGGATCTTTTCTTGCAACATTTCATTACACAATTAAGTAACATTATCAGTGCTAGAAGAGCGTGAGGTTTGCTCTGTGTTTATACACAAATGCCAATAGAAGAGAATATTTGTAGCAAGGCTTTCCTGAAGGCCTTTGCAGCCAATAACAGAGCTCCAGATCGATCTGTTATCAGCTCCATAGGCCTTCAGGAAAGCCTTGCCAGCCTTGCCAGCTGCAGAAGAAATGAGCTGGCAAGGCAGATGTCAGGGTGTGTGAGGCCTGGCTACAACTGTCCAAAGGTAAGTAATAGGGCAGCTCCACCCCACATCCCCACCCTAGCTTAATTTTTACCCGTGCACCCTGGAGTGGGTGGGATTTTCATTAGGGCTTATTTTGGGGGGTAGGGCTTATATTGGGTGAACCAGTAAAAATCAAGCTAGGATTTACTTTCAGGGTAGGTCATATTTTGGGGGAAATAGGGTAGGTAACATCACTGCTAGCAGGGAGTGGAGTTTTCTCTCATTTTATGTATTAGTGGCTAGTGGCTATATATTAGTGGCCTCTAGCATATCATGTGAGAGCAAACCCCACTCCTGATAGCACTGATGAAGTTATGTGGTTTGGTATCAAAAAGTTTGCAAGGAAACAAGCCAGTTCAGAGAGTACCAAGGGCAAGCAGGGCGTAGGGTATTTTTTAATACATGTTAACAATTGTGAATGCAACTATTATTAGTTTTATTGTGAATTCAAAGCAAAGGAGAAGAACTGGCTTGGTCCTGAAGATTTCAGATTAATCCAGCTATTTCCACTGAGTACTTGATAGATACAATCTAGAATTTCCAGCTGTCTTGCCTAGCCAGGGCAGGATAATGTCCTTCACACTTTTACTCCACAAATAAAACTCACCTGAACTGATAATTGATTCTTAATTCATACTAGCTGTGGAACTGCCTTCTGGAGGGTCTAAGTAATCATTCTAGCCCACACAGTCTCAGCTTAAGCATGATCTCCCCTTCTTTGCCTCACAACATTTGCTATCTAAAGTGATTCAACTGTCTAATGGAGGGGTGGGACCTGGTCAGAGAATGGAATGACTTGGAAACATCTTTTAAGTAATCTTGTCCAACCCTTTGCTTTGTACAGGAATGGACTAAAACAGTGTTTCTCAAGAATGAAGGCAAATGTTCATATTGTCCCAGTATAGGGTTGCAAGATCCAATCAGGGTTGGTCACCAGGACGAGACTCAAGTCTTCTGAGCTTCCATTATCTCAGAGCTCTTATTGTTGGGAAGCACACATCATTGTTAATTCAATTTTGAGGACCGTCCTATCATCAAGAGACACAAGATGGCCTTGAAGAGGACTTCAGGAAAACTTAAGGTTCACCCTGAATGTTTTTTCCTTTTAATTTCAATCTGCTAGTTGTTATCCGATCCTCTGTTCTGGTGTCTTGAATTGCGTTCAACACATTGAGCCTTGGAGTCAATATAGAAGTACCCTAAGAATATAAAACATGTGGTTCTCAGCCTATTTATTTTCTGGAGGAAAAAAAAAATGTACAGCACAGGATATTTCTGTGGGATTCACATGAGAGAATTAGTCAGAAACCCATTTTAAGAATTTTTTTTTAAAAAAAAACACACAGAGAGTTTTAGGAATTTGATTCTCTCTCTGTGAAAAATTGTTTTCCAAAACCTGTCTGTGTAGAAAAGTTTTATAGAACAATAAAGAAGTATTCTTTTTTATTATTCACAGAAAGTTTGATGGAAAGAAATAATGCGTGTATTTGTCTGAAAAACTGATAGATCACTATCTCTCTTTCTCCTAAAGTCCAGGATTAATGGCAAGCCATAAAAAAAGTTCTTCTCGGTTGGGACCGAAAGCATCTTCCGATCCTGATTTTATGTATGTGCGAGAAAAAACAAATGCAACAGAAAAAAATGATGGAATATAATTCTGAAAACAACATATTGTATATTATGTCATTATATTTTGCAACTGTTCTCAACATTCCATCAAACAGTGCTTTTTTTCCAGTAGAATAATTGTACATCTGTTCTCCATTCGCTAAAATGGCTTTCTTCTAACTCAAGATAAGTATCCTACTTGGAAAAAAAGAAAGACTGTTTTAAGAATTTATTATTGGGAAGATTGAACACACACAACCTCTCCAAATCAGTCACAATCAAAATCAATATCACCTCCCTGAAGATAAAGGTAAAGGTTCCCCTCACACATATGTGTTAGTCGTTTCCAGTTCTAGGGGGCAGTGTTCATCTCCGTTACAAAGCTGAAAAGCAGCAGACATCTGAAGATGTCTCCGTGGTCATGTGGCTGGCATGACTAAATGCCAAAGGCGCATGGAACGCTGTGACCTTCCCACCAAAGGTAGTCCCTATTTTTCTACTTGCATTTTTACATGCTAGGTTGGCAGAACCTGGGACAAGTAACGGGAGCTCACTCTGTTACGCAGCACTAGGGATTTGAACCGCCAAACTGCCAACCTTTCTGATTGTCAAGCTCTGCATCTTAGCCACTGACCCACCACTTCCCCTTGTCTCTAAAGATAGTCCTCCACTTATAACCAGTTGTTCTCAAGCACCAGGGAAATCAGAAAATCCAGACACTTCAGATGAGTATAAAGATTTGTTGTATGTTAAAGCTCTCTACAAGAATCTGGACTACTAATAGTGGAGGATAAGGAATTCATGATGGGCTGGACTTAGATCTCTTGTCGGCATGAAGGGACTTGAGGTTGATGAGGTATTTAAGCTCTCTCTCTTGGACTCAGTCTGGTCGTCTCTTACAGTTGCTTAGCGACTGTTCAAAGTTATGATAGATCTCCCCAGGTGCACTTATCACCTGGTTTTGAAGTTCTGATGGCTGCCCATCCCCCACCATAGTCAAGTTGTTGGCATTTACTTCTGGTTTTCAGCATAAGTGGCTCACAACAAACAAGCTGTTTACTAATTTTACAACTTAGCATTGGCCTTAAGACCTTGATATTCACTTAACAGCTGTTGCAATAAAGGTCATCAGATCAGGTTGGTCACATGGATGATCTGTTTTATGGCAGTCATGACTTACGATTGTGATGGGCAGGCTCTATGATGCTCATAAGTCAAGGACCACCTGTAGTCCTTGTAAATATAAGTAGGGAAAGTATGGGCAGCCATAACGAGGATAAAGTCAGAACAACATTTTTCAAAAGTTTGGGTAGATTTCTGACCATTGTTTTCTAAGCTTAGCTGAACCATGATAAAATGGGAGGAGAATAAAATAAGTATGTAGTCTCGCATTTACTTGACTTGTTTAGAAACAAGGATTTTTTAGATTAACAAATATAGATAAGTCAAAATTCCAACTATCAATGAATAATATGGAACTAGCAGATTGTCTGAGACTGCCTATTGATATATTTTGATGCACCCTTTCAGACAGTGTGAAAAACAACAATTTCAGGTTTATATGGAGTTTTCCTAAGCTTTGAAATGGAGTCTTCCTTATGTTTCATTGTTTCTTCTGTTAATTTTGTCCTATGAAACTGTTGCAAATAGATTTACACTCTTTTTACAATGATTGGATCATTCCTTGCCCCTTAGATCACTTGACTAGGTTTGAGTGGAGAGTCTCAGAATCAAATTTACCTTCAGCAGTGGAAGATCAATGATTTGACCAGCCACTGTATTTCACAGAGGTATTCTTTTTGAAATTCAAAAGAAGGAAAGAGGAAAAGGGAGGACTGTAACAATTGATCTGCTGTCCTATTACTGCCATGGCTTGGGATACACTTTGCAAGTGAGCAAAACTAACTTCTCTCCAGACTTATGCTTCTGTTTCAAGAAAGATAGAGATGGTAATTCTCTATATTTTGCCCCGATTGGCATGCTTTAAGAAATGGATAGAGGACAAAGAAAAGCCTAAGAGGAATGGGCTAAATTTTCTATGGTTGGTTCATCTACTTCTGGAGCAGGTCGTCTCTAATAGTTTGTGTCCTATTGCAGGGGGTCTCTAAACTTGACAACTTTAAGATTTGTGGACTTCAACTCCCAGAATTCCTCAGACAACATGGAAATGCTGAGGAAATGTTGAAATTCACAAGTTTCAAAATTGCCAAATTTGGAGATCCCTACCCGGTTGGGGGTTGCCTTCTCCTTAATCTCCTAGTGGAGTGAATAAACATTTTATTGTATTGGAGAAATACATGTGTGCCATTTTAAGCAACAATAAGCACAACATCTATTCTTTCCCCCAATAATTTATGTGTTTGGTTGGACAGTTCTCCACAAGCATTAAGCTTAAAGCACATACAAGCTTTTTATGTAGCCATCATTTTACCGTATCAATGTATTAAATTCTTCTGGGTTACAAGTCAAATTTTCGCTTCCCTCCCTCTCAAAAATAGATTTAAAATATGATTCCACCTCCTCAAAGAACCAGATGTTTGCCATCTCCCTCCAACACAGCTCTGCTCCCATGTGTTTCCTCTCCCTGGCATTCCTTCTCAAGGGGAATTTGCATAATGACATGGGACGCACAAAATGCTTGAAAGCCACCAAGCATGACAGGGCAAATTACTATCATTTGTCAACCCCTGTGTGCAAGGTGATCCACTTCAGGCAACGGAGATTGGCGGCATACTGGCGAGACAAAATGGTCGCACCTGGTATTCATGAAGGCTTGATTGCCTTTTTTTCCCCTTCCCCTTGCCTCCCCCCTGTGGGAAGTTAGAAGATGGAAACCGCAGAGCAACAGGCTGAAGAAACCCAGGGCTACAGCAACTTACCCGCCATAAGCTGGAATCGGAGGTGGGGGCGCTGCAGCTCGAAACGTGTTGTAGACGGTGCGACCTCTGCCTCTAAGGTGGGCCCCTCGGTATGCGGCAGCTGCAGTTGCAGCTGGATACGGGAACCCCGGCACTAAACAAAGACAAAAATGCAACAGGTGGTTGATACTTTCTCCTTCTGTTTCCGAAAGGAGAAAATGCTGCATCGTTCAGCATCCAACATAATTCAGGCTTAACCTTTTGAAGAGCAATAGGCTTTTCCCAATTGAAGTCTGCTTTCTCAAATTTGTCATATTCTCAAATTAACAATGGAAGGAAAGAATAAGGTGTGGTGTGTTACCTAGGGAAGAAAAGGTTTGGTTTTAAACCCAGCACAAAACCATTTTTGGATTCTGAAAGGTCAATGTCAACTCGTAAAACATTCCTATGCCTGTTTTTGAGTTGCCATACACAAGGGTAGGGATCTGAAGGAGCATTATGGCAGTTTGAAACCAGAAGTACATTCCACGCTTATCTTACAAAGATTGTAGCTAGGCTACCAGATCTTCTGCCTGCGAAAATCCTTCATTGTAGATGAACGTGCTTCATTGGAGAATCTGATTTATGAAACACCCAGGCAGGAGGGGGGAAACAGGGTCTCAGGTGACTATAAATTACATATGCCAGAGTTGGCTTCATTTAGGTTAATGCTGTCATGTTGCTCCTAAAAAATCTTTTGGATTCTTTTGAAGCTTGGCTCGAGGCTCATGATTTAATTAAGGCAATCACCAGAACCCTGACAGTCAAATGATGACAACTGGAGCAAATTTTGGTCCAGTTGCCATGATTCAACCTTTTAGATACTTTAGGCCTGGATGTCTGAGTTTTCATTAACATATTTTTGGGTTCTGATAGATCTTTGGATTGATTGCAGTTTGGTAGAAGTTGAAGATGGCCTGTTTTGTTTGGCCTGAATTGGGGATGAAACAAATTCCAGATGGGATGAGTAGGACAAAGCTGGTGTATGTCGTTTCCACTCAGTAGACCACTGTTTCTCAACTTTGTGGACTTTAAGATGTATGGACTTCAGCTCCAACCTTGTGGAGTTTAAGATGCATGGGCTTCAGTGGTTTACTGGGTGGAATGAAAAGGGTGTGTGTGTTTGAGTGTTTTTTTAAATCACATTTTATTATATGGTGTATTTTTAAATGTTGTAAGCCACTTGGAGTCATGTTAATGTGAGCTGGGGGCTAAATACATTTAGCAAGCAAACAAAGCCACTCATATCATTGAAGGCAACTCTTAGCAAATTGTCTCTACATGAATGTCATTGTACTACATCTGAATCTATTAATATTAACTGTAATCTTTACATGTGGATCCCAGTGATATATTTACAGCTTTGTGCTAATAATTCTAATTTCACCATAGAATATAGGCTGAACTATAAGTGTTGGTCAGTAAACTAACATGAAGATTTGATGTAGTTCTTTTATTTGAAGGCATCCTTTAGTTAAAGAGCTGTCTAGTTCATATTTGGTTTAAAGTGGCTGAAAAAATGAGTAGAACAGGAATCAGGTTTTCTACCTGGCTGGCTAGTCTGAAACTAATTAAACAGACACACATGAATCTGGGAATGAGTGGCATTCAATGATATGAAAAGTGGACTCAGCATTTGCAGAAATACACTAGGAAGGAGGAGGAGGAGGAGGAGAGGGAGAGGGAGGAGGAGAGAGAGAGAGAAAGGGAGGAGGAGGAGAGGAGAAGAAGGAGCAGGAGAAAGAGAAGGAGAGGAGGAGGAGGAGGAAGAAGGAGAAGGAGAAGGAGGAGGAGGAGGAGGGAGGAAGAAGAAGGAGCAGGAGAAAGAGAAGGAGAGGAGGAGTAGGAGGAAGAAGGAGAAGGAGGAGGAGGAGGAGGAGGAGGAGGAGGAGGAGGAGGAGGAGGAGGAGGAGGAGGAGGAGGAGGAGGAGGAGGAGGAGAAGGAAAAGGAGAAGATATGAATCTGGAAACTTCTGATCAGTGACTTATTACAGAAGAGTTCAGAAACCATTACGAAAGAAGTCCAGAAACTGCTGGTATCAAGTGCAACTCTGTTTGTAATAATCAATATTCATACTCTTTGCATCCTTCCCCCCCCTTCCCATTCTACATAAAAGGCTAAAAATCTCTTTGGGGCACCTTGAGAGCCATTTCTCACCTTGAAAAGGAGTCTAGCAACCATTTCTAAAACAATCAATAGGTGGAGGTCACTCACGTTCACCAGAGGCAAACCTCCCCCTCTTTTTTTATTTCAAAGAAGCACTAGAAAAAAAACACACCAGAGAATCCTCTGCCTACAGATATATATATATTTTATTTCAAAATATAATTCTCTCCAGAACTCTCCTGTTGTTGCCTTAAACATTCTTGATCATAAATCTTACTAATCAGGGGCTTGAAAGACTTGTTCCTAGGACGAAGTGTTTCTTCATTAGAAGAACTGTAGAAGTGTAACAAAAACCTGACAGGCTGAGAGATATACTTTCTGTCTGCTCTTTGCATTGGCGACAGACTGATCCAGCATCAGTGTTGCGACCTGTTGGTTGCATGGGAGTCAGGATCAGCATCAAAGCAGCCTGGGAACTCCGAGGGGGAAGAGGGAATGGAGCTGTCAGAGAGATGGGGGGGGAGGGGAGGAGCCTAGGCTGTCTGTCAGCCCTCAGATAGAAAATCAACAGCCCCAGGTCTAGAGGTGGCTGATGAGAAAGAGGAGGGGCAGCTGGGTCCAGCGCAGAAGACAGAGGAGAGGAGAGGAGAGCAGTGGAAATCTATGAGTCGGTCCTTGGGAAGGAAGAGCTACTGCTGCTAATGAGGCCCACCCCAGCTCTGGGGATAAAAGGCAGGGGGCAGAAATGAATATGTGTGGCAGACAACTATTCATCTTCTGGTTGTTAACCTGCAAGAGAAACTTTTTGCCGGGGCTGCCAGCATTCCTAATAAAGGAATCTTTTGAGTTCACGTCAGAGAGTTTGTCGTGTTTGGGGAGCTGGGTCAAAACAATCAGATTGTTAACTTTTTCCTCATAAAAATCTCCTCCATCATAAACATGATGATGTGAAGCCCTAACTTTCACAGGAAGGACCTAGACACTTTTAAATTGGACTCAGACAGGAGGCAGACGAAGAACATAGATCCTGACCTCTCTTCCCACTGCAGTGAAATCTAACATAATTCGGTTTATTTTTATTTTTATTTTCATATAGAAAATAGAATCATAGGGCTGGAAGGGAGCTGGAGGTATTCTAGTCCAATCCTTTGCTCAAGACAGGAGACCTTATATGATCCTGGTTGTCGAGTCTATTTTTGAAAACTTTCATTGATGGAGCTCCCACAATTCCAGGAGGCAAGCTATTGCATTGATTAATTGTTCTCACTGTCAGGAAATTTCTCACTGATTCTAGGTTGGATCTATTCTTGATAAGCTTCCTCTTGTCCTGCCATCAGGTGCTTTGGAGAATAAGTCAATTCACTTTTCTTTGTTCCAGTCCTTCAAGTACTGGAAGATAGCTACTATGTCTACCCTATTTCTTCTTCAATAGGCTAGACATACCTAGCTCCCTCAATCGTTCATCATATCATTTACAGTGGTGAGAGTTGCTCAAAGTCAGGAAATGTACAAATGAAATTTTAAAAAAGATATGTTTATAAAACAAAATGGTTCAAAGGTAACGCAAATTTGTATCTGTTTTGTCCCATGGACTTTCATGAATGACTTTTACTTTTATGTCAAGGTGTAAAATTACCTCAGAGTCAACAAACATTTTGTCTGAATCGAAATGCTGTGATTAATTAGGAAGTTCTAATTCATGCAAAAGTTCTACAAAGTTTCTTTTTAATTGATTAGATTAGCTAAATTCTCTGCAGAACTGGAAGGGAAAGGTCAACTTTGAGAACTGAAAGGCTGGGTCAACTTTGAGCTGGACAGGACTGAACCTCAATCTGTGAGTTAGCCTGCAATACTGCATTATAACCACTGCGCTGCCATGGCTCCTATAGCAATAACCAGGGGTGGGATTCAAATTTTTTAACAACCGGTTCTGTGGGCGTGGCTTAGTTGGTGGGCATGGCTTGGTGGTCATGTGACTGTCTGGGTGTGGACAACTCAACATCACTCACATTGAGGCACGCATCTCCTCGCCTGGCCTCTCATGACTGTGGGGATGCTGCAACAGTCGTAAGTGTGAAAAACAGTCATAAGTCACTTTTTTTCAGTGCCATTGTAACTTTGAATGGTCACTCCACACAAGAAAAGTACCAGCAAAGGAGGGGAAATAACTCTAGAGATGTTCCTGAGACAGGAAGTCTAGTCCTGCCAAGAATGTAATAAGGGTTAACGGAGAGGCAGTTTCTGTAAGCAACCCCAGAATGTTTCCTTCCTGCCTTCCTTACAGGATTAGGCCAGTAATTTCTTCTAACACCCAGTTCTCCGAACTGCTTGAATGTTAACAACCGGTTCTAGTGAATAGGTGCGAACCTGTAGAATCCCACCCCTGGCAATAGCGCTTAGACTTATATACCACTTCACAATGCTTTAGAGCAGGCTTGTCCAACCCGCGGCCCACGGGCCGCATGCGGCCCAGTTTGCCTCGTAATGCGGCCCAACGCCCATCCCAACCTTCATGAAAGATCCAGCGAGGAGGAGGAGGAGAGGCGGGGCGAGGCGAGCAACAGAAAAGACAGGCAGCCGCAGCCCAAAAGGCCCACCCGCCACCTCCTGCTGTTGCCGCTGCCGCCGCCACCGCTGCTGCTTCTGTCCCCCCGCCGTCGCCGCCACTGCTGCTTCTGCCCCCCCGCCACCGCCGCCGCTGCTGCTTCTGCCCCCGCCGCCGCCGCCACCGCTGCTGCATTTGCAGAAGGAGAGGTAGGCGCGAGGCGGGCGAGCTTTCTTCCCCCCCTCGCCCCCCGCAAAATTTGGCCAGAAAATTATAAAATAAAAAATAAATAATTTTTAATAAATAATTAATAATAAATAATAAATAATAATTGTATTTTATTTTATTATTTTATTATTTTATTATTTTATTAATTTAATTTAATTTAATTTAATTTAATTTAATTTAATTTAATTTAATTTTTTAATTTAATTTAATTTAATTTAATTTAATTTTTTAATTTAATTAATTATTTAATTTAATTATGTGAGGCCCAAACCAAATTTTCATCTTCTAATGTGGCCCAGGGAAGGTGAAAGGTTGGACACCCCTGCTTTAGAGCCCTCTTTAAGCAGTTTACAGAGTCAGCATATTGTCCCCTACAATCTGGCTCCTCATTTTACCCACCTCAGAAGGATGGAAGACTGAGTCAACCTTGAGCCTGGTGAAATTCAAGCTGACAAATTGCAGGCAGCCGGCAGGCAGCAGAAGTAGCCTGCAATACTGCAGTCTGACCACTGCACCTCCGTGGCTCAAGCAACCGGATGGAAGGATGAGCACATAAGAGTATTTAAATATAAAATTTCCTGGTATTTGGATTCTTCAAACTCATATCCGGTTCAGTCAGTAACACTTTCCAAAATAATTAAGCCCTGTATATTGAATGAATGGCTTTCTCTTAATAGTCCTATTTGTCGCACATACACAAAGCCTAACTAGAAGAGGGCAAGGGAAAATAATAGGGGAAAATTGCCCCCAAGAAACCAAATCCCAGCTTGTATTTTATTCTTAGCGTTTTAATTTTGTTGATCATCTTGAAAATGAGTAATCTGAATTTAATCACTTTATGGGTGGCCAGAGGACTGGACAGAGGGATGGGAAGGTAGAATACTAAACATGGGAGTGACCTTCATGTTTTATCAGTAGACTTCTGTTCACGGAATAAGGTCTGTGTTTGTTTAATTCTGTCTTTGGGATCTAAATATAATTGTGGTGGGCCCTCAATTATTTGGAGTGGTTTTGTTAGATGGATAGAAGTTTGTGATTATCGGTGGAAAGATCAGCCTCAGTGGTGCGGTGGTTAGTGTGCAGTACTGCAAGCTACTTCTGCTGACTGCCAGCTGACTGAAATTTGGCAGTTCAAATCTCACCAGGGCTCAAGGTTGACTCAGCCTTCCATCTTTCTGAGGTGGGTAAAATGAGGACCCAGATTGTTGAGGGCAAGAGGCTGACTCTGTAAACCACTTAGAGAGGGGTGGAAAGCACTAGGAAGAAGTATATACGTCTAAGGGCTATTGCTATTGCTCTTCCTTCCTTCCTTCCTTCCTTCCTTCCTTCCTTCCTTCCTTCCTTCCTTCCTGCCTGCCTGCCTGCCTGCCTGCCTGCCTTCCTTCCTTCCTTCCTTCCTTCCCTCCCTCCCTCCCTCCCTCCCTCCCTCCCTCTTTCTTTCTTTCTTTCTTTCTTTCTTTCTTTCTTTCTTTCTTTCTTTCTTTCTTTCTTTCTTTCTTTCTTTCTTTCTTTCTTTCTTTCTTTCTTTCTTTCCTGGTTAGAATGCAGTACTGCAGGCTAATTCTGCCCAATGTCGGCAGTGGCAGAATTAGCCTGCAGTACTGCATTCTGTCAGCAGTTCGATCCTGACCCGTTCAAGGTTGACTCAGCCTTCCCTCCTTCCAAAGTCAGTAAAATGAGGGACCCAGATTGTTGGGGGCAAGAGGCTGACTCTGTAAATCACTTAGAGAGGGCAGTAAAGCACTAGGAAGCGATATATAAGTCTAAGTGCTATTGCTATCAGGTTTCATAGGAAGTTACGTTTCTGTTCTTGAATGGTGCAGAGGGTCAGATACATTGTCTGAATTTAATTTTGGGCTGCCTCTGGTCTCCCTTTCTTTTTTTTTCCTGGAATAATAGGCCACAATTACCATAATCTTAGCAAGCAAAGTAGACATGCCTTAATTTATTGCTCCCACAGTGATTTAATTAACTAAGATGACTGCAAATTTATGCTTGCAATCAATGATATTCTCTTTTTAACTAAATTGTGTTTGATTTCACTATCTTTGTACAGGACTGTGATATTTTTTTTCAATTCTATATCTAAAAGCTTTCTGGAAAGCACCATTAAAATAAAGCACAATTTACCTCTGAGTAGGATGATCCTATTAGCTGGTTCTTCCTGTAGGTTTTTTTTTATTATTATTATTTTTATTAGATCTGTATGCCAGTCATTTCATTTAGAAATGAATCTGGACAGCTTTCAAACATCAATATGCCTCTCTCTTTTAGTTACAGCTTATACTTTGTATTGTTATTGTAGATAATTCTTATACATGTTTCTGTATTATTTTATTCTTTTCAACATCATAAAGGGCCACCTTGAGATAGGCAGCAAATAAATTTAACAAATAAATAAAAATAATATTGCTGCCTCTTCTAGAAGACCTTAATTAGTATATTAGTCTATATCCTGATTTGCTTAGCCATGATGTGTTAATATCCTGGTTCAATGTGTAAACTCTGCCAGTGTTTCATAGGGTATTTCTCCATCAAGAATTGGGGTATTTGCAAATGCATTAACATAAGATGAGTAACATGAATTAGCCCATCTTCTGGATTTGCACAATACCCTGAACCATCAAATGAACCAATGATCTGCATTTACACAACATACTAGCCTCCAAATCTAATGTGTATCAAGATTCATAGTAGCCAGCTTAGAATTCTGAGGATGCTGCTAAAGCATGTTGCATGAACAAAGAAATGGCAAATTATATAGACAATTGTTCACACAGCTCCTTTAAGCCCAAAATTCTTTTAACTAGAGTTTCTGAAAATTTAACTTAGTGCCCTGTTAACCTACAAATGTTCTGTTCAACTCAAAATTTTAAAGAGAACCACGGTGACAGAATGACAAAGAAAATTGAATTTAGCCCTTAATCTATTATGATTTATACCATGTCTTCTGAGATGATTATAGTATAATCAACCTTAAAATTAAGTCCAACAATGCAGTTGGGTGACAAAACACAGAAGAAGAGAGATGTTTTATAGACCAAAACCCAAAATCTGCAATTTGAGAACAGAGATATTTAGGCAGAGTTCAGGTTGAAAAAAGCCAATACAGTCCTAGGCTGCATTAACAGAGCGATAGAATCAAGATCATGTGAAGTATTAATACCACTTTATAATGCGTTGGTAAGGCCACACTTGGAGTACTGCATCCAGTTTTGGTCGCTATGATATAAAAAAAGATGTTGAGACTCTAGAAAGAGTGCAGAGAATAGCCATCAAGATGATCAGGGCACTGGAGGCTAAGATCAGGGGTGGGGCAGCTGGGGGTTCGCAGGGGTTTGGGAGAGCCCCTAGCTAAGATTCTGTGCAGTTTGGAGAATCCCCAAATCCCACTCCTGGCTGGGCCTGCCCACCCCTCCCCTCCCCTCCCAGGGGTCTCCACAGGGCCCATTTTGGATGCAGGTAAGTGCAGAGCGTGAGTGGAGACTCATGGAGGGTAAAAAACAGGCCTCCCGGAAGTTCGGGAAGGTCGGAAATGGGTCTGTTTCTGGGTTCCAGAGATCCCCCAGAGCGCGGGGAGGCCATTTTTGCCCACCTGTAGGCTCAAGGAAAGCCTTCGGAGCCCGGGAAGGGCAAAAACTGCCCCCTTCTCCACTATGGTGCAGGAGCCCAACTAGGTCACGCCAACCATAGTCACCCCCACCCAGCAACTGGGTAGAGAACCCTTGCTAAAATGTTTGAGCTCACCCCTGGCTAAAACATATGAAGAATGGTTACAGGAACTGGACATGGCTAGTCTAGTGAAGAGAAGGACTAGCAGTGACACGATAGTAATCTTCAAATAATTGAGGGGCTGTCACAGAGAGGAGGGGGTCAACCTATTCTCCAAAGCAGCTGAAGGCAGGACAAGAAGTAATGGATGGAATATTTATCAAAGAGATCCAACTTAGAACTAAGAAGGGATTTTCTGATTGAGAACAATTATCAGTGGGACAGCTTACCTCTAAAAGTTGTGGGGTGTTGAACTGAAGAAGCTTCTTGGGTGAGAAGTGAAATGTCTTCAAGGAAAAACCAAGAAAGTCCACTTGCCTTTTGAAAAAGAGGTTTTTAAGAAGAGACTGGACAGCCATTTGTCCAGTATGGCATAGGGTCTTCTGCTTAGGCAAGGGATTGGACTAGAAGACCTCCAAGGTCCCTTCCAACTCTATTCTATGTTCTGAATAAGCCAACAGAGAGGAATATTTGCAACAGGGAAAATAAACACCCCCAACATAGTTCTTACCATTATGTTCACGCCTGAACTGCTGTCAAGGGCTAATTCATCCCAGATGATATTATTATACGTATACATTTAGCTCTCATTTTCATACTAAATGAAGTAAACAATTGCTTGGAGAGACATCAGGCAATAAACTTTAACATATATACTGGGTGAAACAAATATATCAACCCAAACTTAAAATCCAGATAACATTTGAGATGTCCCAGATGAGTCTGGTATTATAAACTGTCTCTTCAAGTTCTGAAGCCCAAAGAAAAAAAATGAAAAAGTAGCATATGCTAAACGCAACAGGGAAGCAGATTTCCCATCCAAATCGTAAAAACATACAGTCTCCTTAATGGCCAATTATTGCTTGCATTCCAGCTCGGATCTGAATTTGCACAGCAGTGCCATATGTCAAAAGAAAGGTGTGTTGCTACAATCGATGAATGAATCTCTCTTCTCTGCTGGCCCTCCTGTGCACTGCTCGTTTGTCTTGTGGACTGCAAGCAGCCAGCGGAGCTAGTGACAGACTCAAACAGTGAGGTCGTTGGGGAGGATCATGGGCCAGTTCTGGAGTCTGGGAAAGGCTCTGATGAGTGCTCTGCGTTGGAGGCAGAGATGGGGCCATGGCCGTTAGACAGTTATCAGCTTTGGAGTTGGAGATCAGCGGGCAGAAGAAAAGCTGGAGCCTGTTCCCAGTGTGCGCATGCACAGAGCTGCCAGGAGAAGGGAACAGTTAAGGAACAAGGGTCGAGTCGGGAGTAAAGGCACAGGTGGATGGTGAATGGCCCCTCCCATAGGGAATAAAGAGGAGCGAAACGGGAGTGGTGTTTGCAGGAGACAATAAGTTTGTTTAATTAGGGTGAAGATTTGTTCAGGACTCCTTGCCAAGTATTTTCTTGTACAGCGTCTTGCGCTTGGGAGCTATCGGCCTGGCAATTCTCCAAGCCTGATAAAGGTCTGTGGTTGTAAATCACTCTTGAAAGACTGTTTGCCGGGACTTTGCTGGATGTGAATGGTAGGAATTCACATTAGCCTAATAAAAAGGGTTAGGGTTAGGGTTTGTTAAGGGAACTTTGCCCCATTGTAGAATAGAATAGAATAGAATAGAATAGAATAGAATAGAATAGAATAGAATAGAATAGAATAGAATAGAATGGAATGGAATAGAATAGAATAGAATAGAATAGAATAGAATGAATGAATGAATAGAATAGAATAGAATAGAATAGAATAGAATAGAATAGAATGGAATGGAATGGAATGGAATGGAATGGAATGGAATGGAATGGAATGGAATGGAATGGAATGGAATGGAATAGGAATAGGAATAGGAATAGGAATAGTTATGAATGGAATGCACTTTCGATTCCAAACTGCTGCACTGCTCTTTCTAACTCCTTTCCCCTCCCCTTTCTGTTGGCAACTATAAAACAGGCATAGAAATGTTTTATGTGTTGACAAAACGGTCATAAATGTGGATCAGTTGCAAGTATCTGAATTTTGATCTCATGACCATGGGGATGCTCCAATGGTTGTAAATATAAATATTGTCATTTTTTTTCAGTGCCACTGTAACTTTGAACAATCACTAAAAGAAGTGTTGTACGTCAAGGACTACCTGTATTTCATTTGAATTGAAGTTATAGGAAACCAAGTGCAACTTCCCCCCCCCCTCGCCCTGTTCTGCTGTTTTTTGGAAGAGGTTCCAGGTCCAAATGTGTTGTCCATTCCTGATCTTCCAGGCTGAAATGTTTCGGGAGATATTTCATTCTTTACATGGATCTCCTTTAGCCTGAAATTATTCACCTCCCCATTTTAATTGGAAAGTCTGTCTGTGCAGCTTACAGATCATCAAAAAGAAACTTTCTCTACTCAGAAACAATCTGTAAAGTCACGACACAAAAAGAAAAGGGGGAAAAAAAACCTTCTGTGTAGCAGAAAACACAAAACAAGATAATTCAGCGTTTTATGTGTAATGTTGACTTATGTTGTGGGAATCCAGGTTCCTTGGTGGAGCATTCAGAACACAAGCAAGCAAACTGTGCTTTGCTGTGATTTATTTTTATGCTTTTCTCCCTTCCTGGAAGTGGGGAGGGACTTATAAGAAAAGAGAATGTAAATAAGACTATCACAATAAAATCTCTCTCTCTCTCTCTCTCTCTCTCTCTCTCTCTCTCTCTCTCTCTCTCTCTCTCTATCTATCTATCTATCTATCTATTTATCTATCTATCTATCTATCTATCTATCTATCTATCTATCTATCTATCTATCTATCTATCTATCTATCTATCTATCTATCTATCTATCTAGTGCTATGTTCCAATAAAGACAAAAAGGGAAAATTACTACTTTAGGAATAAAAGATATTCAGAGAATTTTTTGTTGTTTCAAAATCATTTTGTTAAGGCACGGAATGAAGTTAGAAAACAAGGGCAAAATTACTATTGTCATTGCTGAGAAGAATTTCTGTGATAAAAATGAATGTTTTATCAGATTGTTATTTCTGTTCTAGAAAATATCTATTTTAACAACTGAGGTACCATTTAAAGAGTGAAAGAAAGATGTATCTAAATTTAGGCGGCAGGCAAGGAAAAAAAAGCCACAAGCATTACAAGATGCTAAAAAATACGAGTTTTGTATTTACCTATTTTGAAATTATAGTTTACAGCTTGTTCTTTAGTTTGGCTAAAAGAGTGGGTGATGGTGAGAATTAGAAGGTCACTGGAGTTAGGACATGATTTGATGTTTGGGTGGTACAGCTATTTATGACATGACAAAGTCAAGGTTAATATAGATTTATTTTGAAAATCATTTTGTTTGATGTGCTATTTTGAGAATATGGAATAGACATAAATCCATGTTGTGTCTAAAAATATCTTTCTGGCTCTTACCACACGAAGCATATTATAGAAGAGAAATGATAACTAAACACAAATGATTAACTTAGGGTGATATACTGTAATTGTCTCAGCCTGATTTCAAAATAAATGAAGAGAATGTTTTACATCAGAAGGATGTACAAATCAATGGCTTTCTTATATACAACTCCCTTTTATACTTTAATTCAGGGTACAGTCAGGACAACTGGATGGAGCTGAGCGTTTACTGGCTGGATGCTCTTCCTGTCACCTAGGTGGAGTTCACAGCAGACAATTACTAATTGTGCTTAGAGAGAAGAATATCTGCCGCTACCTAGGATTGAACTTTCAACCTTCATAGTGGGAAGAGTGCGTCTTCACCACTATGCCATCACACAGCTCTTTTCTTATATACAACTAGCTCGATACCCGTGCTTCGCTACAAAACTATGTGATCGGGCTTAGTTTTGGGGGAGGAAAATAAGGTGAAAAAACTTCTGCCTCTGCCTACCAGCATCCATGGTATTCATCTGGCTAGCACCCAGTCAGTGTGTGAGAGTTGAGGGCTGTTTGGAAACTGAAACAATATTTGCTGTGGGAGCCAGGAGACAGCAAGGAGCCTGTCTGTGGCTTAGCTCGACTGTTCTGTACTTGTTCTGACCCAAACCCTTTTCCAATAAAACAAACATGAACCAAAGGGAACAGAAACTTTTTAATGATTCTTACAAATCCCCGGTTAAAAGGCTGCTGCAAACTAATTAACTTTGATAAGCACGAGCCTCAGCAAAACTGTGCGAGGCTGCCAAGAATAACAGATAAGGTTACCTAGAAATATTTCACAACACAAGAGTCTTCAAATACCAACTAAGATACTGCAATGTCCACAAGGCTCAAATTTCAAAACGTCTTTGCTTCCTGCAAAGAACGTCCGATTCACAGCTGGCTTTTATCTTCTTGAAGGAGGGGCCATTACCTTGCAGCCTTACTCCCGAGTCACCCGTGCTGCTGCAGCTGCTCTTTCCTACAAGCAGCCCTGCGTGCACATTCACGTGGCACAGGCTCCTCGGGAACCTCCTCATCGCTGCTGCCAGCCCCCACAATCTCTGAAGGCAGTAATCCACTCCCTAATGGTCCTGGCCCCTCATCTGAGTCCTTGCTCTCCTCAGCCATCTGCACCTGCTGCCAGCTAACCACAACAGTAGTAAAGCTGCTTGGTGCTGTGAAACTAAAACCGAAACCGAAACTCCTCTCCTCTGCTTCTATAACTATATACCGAATGAAACAAAGAAGTCATTTGCAAAGGCATCATATAATGGTATTTATGCATTAATGTTTTTGGGGGGTCATTAGTTCAGTGCGTTTAAGCCTACAAGGGAAGGGCATGACAATCATTTTTAGATCAGCTTGTTTCAGGCGGGGCAAGTATCAGTTATTATTCAGTCAAAGTAATATTTAAATGTGTATGTGGAACTAGCTCGATACCCGTGCTTCACCACGAAATTATGTGATTGGGCTTAGTTTTTGGGGAGGAAAATAAGGGGGAGGGGGAATTCTGCCTCTGCCTACCAGCATCCATCAGTATTCATATGGCTAGCATCCTGTTAATGTGTGAGAGAGTTGAGGGCTGTTTGAAAACTGAAGCAGTATTTGCTGTGTGAGAAAAAAGGAGACAGCAAGGAGCCTGGGCGTGGCTTAGCTCAACTGTTCTGTACTAAAGCTGCTTGCTGCTGTGAAAATAAAACTGAAACTGAAACTCCTCTCCTCTGCTTCTGTTTTGCATTTGGAACAGATTTCTTTCCAGGTAGGGATGGGGAGTAGAACTCCTTAACATCAGGGTGTATTAATGATAATATATGAAATACTAATGTTCTGATGGTCATTTCGAAAAATCCTTTCTTAGTGAGCACCTGGAAGCCAAGAGGAACATACGTGCTAAATTTCAAGTTTGTAGGCTTTACAGTTCTGGAGATTTTGTGATGATGCGTGAGTGGCATTTCGCTTTTATATAGATAGATCATTAGAAAGATTTAAAGTAGATAAAATGACTTTTGGTTTTGAATATTGTAAGAATGAATTTGAAACAGAATTATGTTAATCACTGGAGGCTTTCAAAAGGAGACTGGACAATCATCTGTCAGAAATGGTATAGGTTTCCTGCCTAAGCAGGGGGTTGGACTAGAAGACCTCCAAAGTCCCTTCCAACTCTGTTATTCTATTCTGTGTTATCGTTAAATTGCATTAACTTTTATTAAAATTTGAAACAGGAGAACAAGTAAAAGAATATAAGGCATAAAATGGCTAAAAACCTTGGTTGCAATATATAAATAGAACAATGGGAAAATATGTGAATGAAAGGACTGAAATTCACACTATATGATAATCTTAAAATAACTTTTATAAAATAATTTGTCCTTGGTATCTGTCATCAGAAAAATTATCTAAACTGTGTAAAGGTACCCTGAATTTATGCTGGAAATTTAAACAAGAGGGGACTTTTTATCATGGTGGCAAAAAGTGCTCAATTTTTTGATTCAACTACATATATTAATTTAGAAGGTTTTAAAGATTAATATTCAACTAAAGCCAAAGATATTTCTTTTAGGATTGATTGATAAAAAGCTGGAAAAACCTCCTGGAACTTTGATTTTATATATGATAACAGCAGCAAGAATTTTATATGGACAGTAGGGGGAAAGATTTGATGATATCCACAATTAAAGAATAGATGATGAAGATGATGAAATTTGCTGAGATGGTGAAATTGAGAGTTTTGATTAGAGAAAATGCATTGATTAACAGAATAACACAGTTGGAAGGGACCCAAGAGGCCTTCTAATCCAACCCCCTGCTCAAGCAGGAGACCCTATACAGATAACAGGTAACAGATAATCAGAGTTGGAAGGGACCTTGTAGGTCATCTAGTCCAACCCCCTGCCCAAGCAGGAGACCCTACATCATTTCTGACAAATGGAAGTCCAATCTCTTCTTGAAAATTTCCAGTGATGAAGCTCCCACAACGTCCGAGGGCAAGCTGTTCCATTGATTGTTCTCACTGTCAGAAAATTTCTCCTTATTTCCACATTAAATCTCTCCTTGTTCAGTTTCCATCCATTATACCTTGTCTGGCCTTCAGGTACTTTGGAAAATAGCTTGACCCCCGTCCTCCTCTCTGTGGCAGCCCCTCAAATATTGGAAGACTGCTATCATGTCTCCCCTGGTCCTTCTCTTCACTAGAGTAGCCAGGCCCAGTTCCTGTAAGAGTTCTTCATATGTTCTTCTCTGTACTTTTTCTAGAATCTCAACATCTTTTTTATAATGTGGTGACCAAAACTGGATGCAGTACTCTAGGTGTGATCTTACTAAGGCTTTATAGAGTGGTATTAGTACCTCACTGGATCTTGATTGTATCCCTCTGTTAATGCAGCTTAGGATTGTATTGGCACTTTTGGCTGCCGCTGCACACTCTTGGTTCGTATTTAGCTGGTTGTCTACTAAGACTCCAAGATCCCTCTCACAGTTACTCCTATTAAGCCTGGATTCACCCAGTCTATATGTGTACTTTTGGTTTTTCTTGCCTAAGTGTAGGTAGAAGTGGTATTCAGCCAATTCTGACCGGTTCTGGAGAACTGGTAGCAGAAATTTTGAGTAGTTCGGAGAACCGGCCAATCCCACCTCTGACTGCCCCCCCCCAACCCCATCTATTCTCCGCCTCCCATTGAGTCCCAGCTGATCAGCTGGGTCTCCTTTGTTTGCCCTGCACAGGAGAACGGAGCTGGAAAGCAGGTTAGTGGGGGTGGGGAGGGAATGGGGAGTTTACAGTATCCTTCCCCTGCCATGTCTACCAAGCCATGTCCACCAAGCCATGCCACTTCCACCAAGCCACACTACGCCCACCAAGCCACGCCCATGGAACCATTAGTTAAAAAAAAAAAAGAATACCACCACTGGTAGGGCACTGTGACACAACATTGTGTAGGAAGAGATTGATGGTCTTCCAGGTGAAATTCAATTTCCACCAAACCCTACTCCCTGTGGGAAGTGAGTCACTCTACAGAAAGAACTTTGCAAAAGAATTACTGAGCTATCCACCACTAGAGAGCAGAAAAGGATTCCAGTTTTTGGTCTCTATGTTGCCACCCAGTGACCATTGGAATTTGTGCAGCTTAGATGCAGCTGTGTTTGAAGAGCAAACACAGAGAAGAGGGGATTAACTTACTCTCCAACGGACTAGAGAGCAGAACAAGAAGTAATGGGTGGAAGCTTGTTAAAAATAGATCCAACCTAGAAGTTAGGGAGAAATTTTCTGATGGCGAGAACTATTAATCAATGGAACAGCTTGCCTCTTGAAGTTGTGGGTGTTCCATCACTGAAGCACACATTTTTTCTTAGAAGATGTGCTTAAGATAAGCAATTCAGTTGAACTCCACGCCAATATGAAGCAGTGCAGCTTAGTGTTTTTTGGACAGCTTCATCTGAAATTCACTGGAAAGAAAAATAGGGGAGAGAAGGAGAGGGAGAGGGAGAGGAGAAGGAGAAGGAGGAGGAGGAGGAGGAGGAGGAGGAGGAGGAGGGGAGGAGGAGGAGGAGGAGAGAAGAAGAAGAAGAAGAGGAGGAGGAGGAGGAGGAGGAGGAGGAGGAGGAGGAGGAGGAGGAGGAGGAGGAGGAGGAGGAGGAGGAGGAGGAGGAGGAGGAGGAAGAAGAAGAAGAAGAAGGAGGAGGAGGAGGAGGAGGAGGAGGAGGAGAAGGAGAAGGAGAAGGAGAAGGAGAAGGAGAAGGAGAAGGAGAAGAAGGAGAAGGAGAAGGAGAAGGAGAAGGAGAAGAAAAAGACCCAGTCTGTTTAGATCTAGAACTCAAGAGACCCAGTAAATAGACTGGAACCAGTATTTGTTGATGGACTAGGGAAAAAAAATTAACATGATACAGGAGAAGGAGGAGGAGGAGGAAGATAATAATAATAATAATAATAATAATAATAATAATAATAATAATAATAATAATAATAATAATAATAATAATAATAATAATATCTGGGAACTTCTTATAAGTGAGAAGAAGAAGAGCCTAATTAATGTACAAATTTAATCACCATTCCCCACATGGAAGAGTAATTTTTCACTGTTCATTTGCTTGGTGTAATCTCTAAACTGGCATAAAGAGAAAAAGCAATAACCTATAAATCCGCTCTGATTTGTTCCTTTAATATTCATATTGCATTGAACTACAGCTGCTTCCTGCTGCTGTCTATTACAACATGCACAAGTGTGGATAAAATATTATGAAAGACAAGACGTATTTGCTGCGAGGTGGCATGTGGCCCTTATTTATTTATTCATTCATTCATTTCAAGGGGCAATAAATGCCTCCCGGAAGGTTCCCTTTCTCTGCCTGCTCCCCAATGGGGTGGTGATTAATTACCTTGCCACAAATGGACGGGGCAGAAGGAAATTGACACGGCCCTGATTAATGAACATTTACTGCTTTTTTTTTTTTTAAAGGGAGATAGCTGCCGAGAAAAATGAACAAAAACTAGGTGAATTGTTCCATGAATTATGAAAAGTCGATGCCATTGTGGGATCCAATGTGGTGAAGTTGGAACTGTTTTCAATGGATCAAGGTTTATTCCAGCTAAACATGAACAATGGTCTATAAACCATTTTGCTTCTTGGAATCGTATGTGATCCTCTGACAAGCAAAATCAATCGGGAAGCCACTTAATATCTGTCAGTGTTAGTAAATTAACAATTACAACGATTCCCTTAACAATGGTGGCAAGAAAGTTCATAAAATGGGGCAAAACTAACTTAACACATGTCTCATCTAGCCACATAAATTTTGGGCTCAATTGTGTTCGTAAGTCGAGAACTACCTACTGTATATTTGGCATATGAGGAAGAAAACAGAAAGAATGAAAACGTAGCAGCGGGCTAGTATCTTAGACTCCTAAAACATTGTGTTTTGAATGTAATATTTCATGGTGGTTTCCATTTACATGACCAAAACAAAAGCAACAACGTAGGTTTGGATTGGTACAGAACTCTGAATTTGTGAGAAGAGTTGTTGTTTTTCTTTTTTCTTTAAAAAAAAAAAAATACTTGCTGCAAACATATGCATTTATGTTCATCTTCAGGAAAACTCAACATACTGCCCAAGACTTCTTTTCAATTTCACCTCCCTTTTCAAATTATAGATAACATGTATCTGAAAAGGCAGTGTGTGTGTGTCACCAACATTCCTGTCTGCAAATATTGCATTTCTGTCACTTTTTCAACCAATTATGCATTGCAAAATGAGAAAATGTTTGCAATACAACCTTACAATGCTATCTCCATCTCTCTCACTCACGTAGGCTCACTGCAAAGCTCTCTAGCTGACTGCAAGTTAAAAAATAATAATCATGATGTTGTCCCCCCGTTGACAAGGATTTCAAGCTAACAGCAAAAGATGCTCTCCCACTAATTATAAAGAAATAATGAGTTAATTCAAGTGACATAGAAACAATCTTCTGATATCTACATGGATCATTATGTGTTGATAAGAATATTTGTGAATATGGTGTTTATGTATTCTCCGGCATATTGACAACTCCTCCGGGATAAAATTTCACTTGGGAATAAAAAAAATAACAAAAAAAAAATATTTCCACTGCTTGGAAAAACTTTTACTTCATTTACTTATAGAAGATTGTGTCATGCCCATCTTGGATTCTGATTTGGAGAGGGAGGCCGAGCAGCTGACAGGGAGTGGGAATGTGGCTTCGTTGGCTCTGGAAGAAACTGGGGAAGGGCAAAGTCTGGCTAGGCAGATCAGGGGAGAGGTAGAGCAAGGGAGAGGGAATTCGAGGAAGACCCAGGCCCACCCCCTCTTCATCCTAGGGCACGCAGGGAGGAATGGAGAAGGGAGCAACGTGAGTTGTGTGGCTTACTGGGGAGGAAAGGGCCTTGATTCCCTCCATTAGCTGTAGCTGGAAACACTGTTTAAAAAGGAATTTGCTCACAACAAACTATTGAGAGCAAATTGTGAATTATCTGGTATTGTCGAGGCTTATCTGGGTTCCTGGCATCTTCCCAACTGTGTGTTTGGCTGTGCTTTCAAGTCTACAATTCCTTCTCCTGCCTTGTCAAGTTAATTACTGCAGCATGGTTTGTTCGGATTTTTAGTTATAGTACTTTGTGTTTGGACTGAATTTTCTCAACTTAAAGGCTATTCCTGAGAGAGTTTTTCTCCAGCCAAAAGTAACCTGGACATTGGGGGCAAAGTTGGAGATAATTTAAGGGACTCTTCTTGCTTATTTAACTGTGTTGCCTTTGTGTCATGCCCTGGGTCATCACAGATTGGGGCTGGGGAATGTAGAACTAAAAAAAAAAATAGCAATCCAATGTGACAAATGCTTGCTTCATAAGGCTCCAGTTAATACACTTTTATACATACTCAAAACATCTGTCACTGCCAGACAGATAAGATATCCATATCAAAAAAGTAAAATCACAATAGTTAAAAATCCTTGTTATGGCAGATTTTTTTTTTTTCAAATGCTGGATCTCAATTATTTTTTAAAAATCTGCATTTTCAGTTTGTCCACAACTATTGTTATCCATTATAAATATACCATACTTCAAATATTCACAATTTGTATCTTTGTTTTAAAATTTGCTGTCCCTTATTATGGTATTTAAAATGAACAGCAATACACTAAGGGAAGCATTAGAGCAGGGGTCTCCAAACTCAGCAACTTTATGATTTGTGGATGTCAACTCCCAGAATTCCTCAGCTAGTCATGCTGGCTGGGCAATTCTGGGAGTTGAAGGCCACAAGTCTTAATGTTGCCCAGTTTGGAGACTCCTGCGTTAGAAAAATGGGGTTATTTTTTCTATCCAATAAATTTAAAAATAGTTTACCTTGTGAAGGTGAATGGAATGGAATGGAATGGAATGGAATAGAATGAAGAATGGAATGGAATGGAATGGAATGGAATGGAATGGAATGGAATAGAATAGAATAGAATAGAATAGAATAGAATAGAATAGAATAGAATAGAATAGAATAGAATAGAATAGAATAGAATAGAATGAAGAATGGAATGTAATGGAATGGAGTAGAGTAGAGTAGAGTAGAGTAGGAGAGTAGAGTAGAGTAGAGTAGAATAGAATAGAGTAGAGTAGAATAGAATAGAATAGTAGAGTAGAGTAGAGAATAGAGTAGAACAGGAGAATGGAATGGAATGGAATGGAAGGAGGAGTAGGTAGGGAGGGAGTAGGGAGTGGAGTGGAGGTGGAGTGGAGTGGAGGGAGTGGAATGGAATGGAATGGAATGGAATGGAATAGAATAGAATAGAATAGAATAGAATAGAATAGAATAGAATAGAAT
Organism: Notechis scutatus; assembly: GCF_049901735.1. Taxonomy (NCBI): domain Eukaryota; kingdom Metazoa; phylum Chordata; class Lepidosauria; order Squamata; family Elapidae; genus Notechis; species Notechis scutatus. The sequence continues at coordinate 5,223,921 of NC_142020.1, forward strand.
AAACAGAGTTGGAAGGTACCTTAGAGGTCTTCTAGTCCTACACCCTGCTCAAGCAGGAAACTCTATAGTGTTTCAGACAAATGGTTGTCCAATCTCTTCTTAAAAAGAAGAGATTCAAACAGATCACCAAGTCTATTTGGACTGAATTTCTGATCAGAATCCAGTCTAATTTGTTTTGGCCCAGTTTGGACCACTAAAACTCAGGAATGTGCACAAAGGTAATGCAACGAATGTCAGGCAAATGTATTCAAAGTTCTTCTTCAAGGAATTATTGGGCTGCTTTCAAATATGTCTGAATTTGATTTGAATCAATTTGAAGGACCGAATGTTTCATACACGTTTAATGCATATCCACCCATCCACCCATCCTACAAGACAAAAATTATCCAGAAATTTCCTGCAGTTGTAAATATATCTGGATTGAACTCCAACATCTCCTGAGGTGTTTTAATGCACAGATTTTTCTCATTGAAAAAGAAGAATTGGATCCTTCAAATGTAAAGTAAATGCATACAGATGCAGCTTTCATGATCTCGGTCAATTTATATTCTACACAGGAAAAAGTAAAACAGTTAACCTTCCACTCTTAAAAAAAAAAAACCATTTATGTGTAATAAACCAGATGTTCCACTTAGATCTCTGTAAGTTTATCAAGGTGATGGATAATTTGAAACACAAATCGTGTTCTCTTTCCACTGCTCCAACATGTATGGGGTTGATTTAAAGTTGTCAGAGCATGGCTACTTAAGAACAGGTTGCAATTCAAAATATTTTTTGTCAGTAATATTGTTGGTTTCTGGGGACTTTTTTGGCTTGCCACCTTTCAAAATGATCTCATCTTTGTTGTGTTGTTTTCATTTTGCTTGTAAGCTAAAATCCCAGGGCAATGTAGTTTATTGTTTTAATATCTCTTTGACACACAGCAAAAGTATCCCACTGCGGCTACTTATCTGCCATATGTATTTTTGTGAAAGAAATATCAATACGAGCATAATGCTTGGAAGAAAACACCCCGGAAGGCTACAAATGCTGAGCGGTAGCTGGATTGCACTTTTAGAAAAGAAGTAGCTCAAGCCATATTACATTTATTTAAAAATGGGGGAGAGAAACAGAGGAGAGAAAGAGAGGGAGAGACAGAAAGAGAGGGAGGAGGAGGGGAGAGGAAGAGGGAGGGAGAAAGAAGGAGGGAGAAGGAGGGAGAGAGAAAGGGAGAGAGGGAAAGGGAGAGAGAGGGGAGAGGAAGAGAGGGGGAAGGAAAAGGAGGGAGAGAAGGGGAGAGAGAGAAAAAGGGAGAGAGGGGAAGGGACGGAGAGGGAAGAGGAGAGAGGGGAGAGAGGAAGGGATAGAAGCAGAGGTAGAGGGAGGAGGAGAGAGGGGGAGGGAGGGAAGGAGATGGAGACGGAGGGAAGGAGGGAGAGAGACAGAGAGAGAGAGAAAGAAAGAGAAAGAGAGAGAGAGCAAAATCCAAAAAGTGAAAAGAAAAGAACCAGTACAGGTAGTCCTCAACTTACAACATTCTCATACATGCTGTTAAGAATGTCCAGGAAACGGGTATGACTCCTCCTACTGACGTCATAGAACTGGGTCTGCCACTATAAAACCAATCATCCTTAGCTGCTCGCCAACTTTTTGACTTAGCTCTTGACTTAGAGCTTAGTCTCTGGAAGATAGTCTGAGCTTCACCCAAGTTTAAAAGAGTTTACTTGATATTTGATAAGGGTTTCTTTCCCTCATTGTTTCTGCTGCTCCCAGGGCTCTGGCTGAGAAAAGGCTTCAGGAGGGCGGGGACCTGCTCTCCGGCAGCGTCGAGGCTTCGGCGCTGCCTCGTTGGAAGGCTGCCGCTACAGGAAGAGTTCTAATGAGCCTCCCACGCAGCCCGAGGCGCTGCTGCACTGCCGGTCTTCACTCCGGGGATCGAATTTTACCGCTTTACAGCTGTTCAGGCTAGCCTCAGACGGCCCCTCCAGGCCACAGTGATTCTCTGTTCACAAAACCAGTGATTCACACTGAGATTCTCCCTTCTCCCACCATATTCCTGGATCTGGTTAGGGAACAGGGTATCTCCCCAGGGGCGGGACCACGGCCTTCATCGCATGATAGGCGGTTTTACTATGTGGGACCGGCCCTGGACAATGCCCTCGTTGTCCCTACGGTAGATGCTCCGATGGTGGCCTCTTTCTCCTCATCAGGCAAACCCACTGAGCCTGAGGATGTGCTTAAGGCAGAGGATAGGAGGTCTGAACAAACCCTCAGATGCACCCCGCAGGCTGCAGCATGGGCTATCAGGGCATCTATGGCTGCCTCATTTTTTACGAGGTCCTCATTGCGATGGCTCCATCAGCTTCAAGAAAGACTCCTGGCCACTGATTCCAGGGCTCACCAGGATATTAACAAAATAATTGCGGCTGCAGAATTTATGGCTGATGTGACCTTGGACTCAGCCAAATTTGCCTCCAGGGCTATGGCTTCCTCTGTGGCGGCCAGGCGACTCCTTTGGGTACGGAACTGGCAGTCGGATGCGAGGCGCAAATGGAAGTTGGCATCGGCCCCCTGCTCGGGGGATAAGCTGTACGGGGAGGCTCTGGAGCCTTACTTGGTCAAAACCAAGGACAAGAGAAAAGTTCTCTCTACGGCAGGGAAGAGGTCGGAATATCGTCCCAGTCCGTACTATCAACCAGCCATATTCAGATCTGAATCCGCACTGCGATTCTCTAGAGACCAGAGATCATTCCCTCAACACCAAGACCAACATCCTGAAGCTTCAGGCAGGCAACAACAGGCCTCAGGTAAATGGCCCTTTCGAGGGGGAGGAGGTCGTTCATTGCATCGCTTAAAGTAAAGAGGCAGTTGACCCTCCCATCGGACGCCATTTGGCTTTTTTTGCCTCTCGATAGGAGGAGTCAACTTCAGACACCTGGGTACTGGAAACAATATGGTTTTCACCTGCGGCTTGAGTTTATATCTCCACCCCCACGATTTTTTGTTCGATGCCCTATGTCGAGGGACAGATCTCAATTGGACCTCGTGGAGTTGGCCATTCAACACCTGGTCGAAATTAGGGCCAATGAGCCAGTTCGGAGGGAACAGTGAGGACTGGGTTTCTACTCTTGACTCTTCATCATCCCGAAGGCTTTGGGGAGGATTGAGGGCCATCCTCGACCTAAAATGGCTAAACAGGCTTATTCCGTACAGGCGCTTCCATTTTAGAGAGTGTACGAGAGGGCGACCTCCTTTCCTCCATTGATCTCATGGAGGCTTACCTCCATATACCTATTTGGCCTCCTCACCACCAGTTTCTCCATTTCTGTTACCAGAATGTCCACTTCCAGTACTGGGCCCTTCCATTTGGTCTTTCATCGGCGCCCAGGGTTTTCACAAAGGCGCTGGCGGCATTACTGAGGGCTATTCCAGTGAGGGTCCAGTGCTATCTGGATGATATCCTGATTCAGTCGCAGTCCATTGGTTCGGCCCATTGAGATCTTCGCATCACAGTACAGTGCCTGCGAGACCACGGCTTCTCGATCAACCTTAAGAAAAGCCACCTCTCCCCTACAACCAGGCTGCAGCATCTCAGGGCGATCATCGATACTTCCTGCTGCCAAGTTTTCCTCTCCCCAGAATGCGGGGAGATCCTCAACGCCCTTACTATCCAGATAAGAAGACAATGCACCATTCCACTGTCTCTCCTGTCTCAGCTCCTGGGGAAGATGATCTCCTACATTGGCATTGTCCCATGGGCCCACCTTCATGCATGAGCGCTTCAGTGGTTCCTGCTGCCATTCCAAAGGGCAGGCACCAGCCATTCATCAATCAGAGTGCAGGTTCCACCTCAGGGTTCTTCGTTCCTTCAGGTGGTGGCAGTCCCAGGCAGTAGGATGGGGCCTTCCCTTCAGAGAACCAAACAGGGTCCTGCTCACCATGGATGCCAGCCTCCAGGGATGGGGAGACCATCTAGAAGGCGAGATAGCTCAAGGCAGCTGGTCCCAGGGAGACAGGACTTGCCCCATCAATTGGCTCAAACTCAGAGCCATTTTCTTGGCCCTGAAGCATTTTTGACACAGAGTGACAGGTTGCCACATCCTAGTCATGACAGACAATGTGGCCGCAAAGGCTCATGTCAACAGACGGGGGGGACAAGGTCCAGAGCTCTCATGAGGGAGGCCGAACACTTGGGGAGATGGGCAGAGAACCATCTGCTTTCCCTCAAGGTACATCACATATTAGGTCAACAATGTCCAGGCCAACTGGTTGAGTCAGTCCTGGGTCGACCATTCGGAATGGAACCTCCACCCTTCACTGTTTCTGACATTGTCCCACAGGTTTGGCTCCCCGGCAGTGGACCTATTCACCACTCCACTCAATGCTCAGGTAAGCAGATTCTTCACCAGGTTTCCGACCAAGGGAGCGGAGGGGACCAACACGCTTCAGAGTTGTTGGCCTCCAGGTCTCCTTTATACCTTTTCCCCTCTTCCGGTCATTCCAGCTGTAATCTGGAAGTTGTTGGAGGAACAGGCGGAGCTGATTGTCCTGCCCCCCCCCCAGCCCAGGATACCCTGGTTTGCAGATCTGGTGAATCTGTCTGTGGCCTGGCTGTGGAGGATCCCGGATGACAGGATCTCCCTGCATCAGGGGCCTTGATCCACTCGGATCCTCAGTGGTTCTGGCTAACTGCTTGGCGCTTGAGCGGCAGACCTTGAAGGAGGCCAAATTTTCTGATAGGGTGATTGACATCATTCAGGCCTCCTGGAAGCCTTCCACCTTGCGCATCTACGATGCTACCTGGCAGGTCTTCTGCTCATGGGCGGCCAAGTCTGCTGTTGTGCCTTCCTTGGCGTCCATTGCGGAGGTGTTAAGTTTCCTCCAGGATGGCCTTGATAAGGGTCTCGCCCCCAATACTCTTCGCCACCAAGTGGCAGCTCTGTCCTCTGTTTTGGCCTGGGAGGGTTTTGACTCCTTATCTCATCATCTGTCGGTATGCAGGTTTCTAAGGGGGGAACTAACCTTCATCCTCCTGTGGTTCACAAATTTCTCCTGTGGGATCTCCCTTCAGTTCTACAGGCCCTTACCTTCCCTTTGAACCCCTTAAGTCGGTTTCTCTTCAAATGATGACTTTTAAGGTGACATTTTTGGTGGCCATCACTTCGCCCAGGAGGGTGTCGGAGTTAGCAGCTTTTTCCATTAGGCAAGATCTTTGTGTGTTCCACAAGAACAGGATGGTATTGAGATTAGATCCCATGTTTGTTCCTAAGGTGAATTCCTGTTTCACTGGGTGCAAGAGGCGGTGTTGCCTAATTTTTGCCCCAACCCACAACATGAGTTGGAGCATAGGTGGCACAGGCTGGATGTAAGGCGGGCCCTCAAGATTTATATCAAGAGGACAGTGGAATTTCAATGATCAGAGGCCATGTTTGTGTCCTTTCATCCCACCTCCTTGGGTACCAAGGTGGCTCCCTCAATGATTGGGAGGTAGATTCGGTCTTCCATCGCCAAGGTCTATCAAGCTTTGTCCCTGCCAGTGCCTACGAACATCACGGCCCACTCCACTAGAAGCGCAGCTACTTCGGCTGCCTGGTCTACACAGGCTTCGCTGGAGGAGATTTGCAGTGCAGCTATCTGGGCGTCGCCATCGCCATTCATACGTCATTATAGGTTGGATTCCTTTGCTTTGGCGGACATCTCCTTCAGATGGAGGGTGCTTCAGCAGGTGGTTCAACAGTCGGAGGGATCTGCCCAGACGTTGACCCTCCCATGGACATGCGAGCTTTGGTATGTCCCATTTCCTGGACACTCTTAGCAGCGTGTATGAGAATGGGCATTGGTAGAATTACCTGAGAATGCCCTTTCTATATATGCTGCAAGAGTGTCCAGCCCTGCCCTAGTTCGTCTGGGGGTGGTGGTTGTTTGGTTCTAATTCGTTTGTTTATCTTCCAGAGACACGTTATGTCTGTCAAGAATCTTCGCCTAAAAGATGGCGAGCAGCTGATTGGTTGTATAGTGGCAGACCCAGTTCTATGACGTCAGTAGGAGGAGTCATACCCATTTCCTGGACACTCTTGCAGCATATATAGAAAGGGCGTTCTCAGGTAATTCCGCCAATGCCCAGTTTGTTTAGGGACCATTTGACATTATGTGACATATGACAATTTTTCACAGTTACAACCATAGGGATACACAGCATCCCATGGTCACGTGACCAAAATTCTGAGACTCGGCAACTGCCATTTATACCAATTGAAATGGGTAAAATGAGGACCCACAATGGTTGGGGGCAAAAGGCTGACTCTGTAAAACCGCTTAGAGAGGGCTGTAAAGCACTGTGAAGTATTATATGTCTAAGTACTACTGGTCTTGCTCTTCCTTTTCTCCTTCCTTCTTCCTTCCTTTAAGTTTAGCAACCCGAGACCTTCCACAAAGTGAACTAAAATCTGTTGAAACTTCCTTTGAACCTTCAACATAATATGTTTCTCCACATGCATTAAAATATTCTCCGTTGTGTTGATGTTAAGGTTAATACAGTAGAAGGAAATCTTAAAACTGACAAAAATCATATCAAGAGACAATCATATACACGGAGGAGAAAGAAGTGCATTCTACTTATTTCATTGCATGTAAGGCTAGAAATAGCAATAACAAGCATAAAAGAAGTAAATCCAATCCAGTTTAGTAAAGGTACGTAGGCAACGTTAGAAAGGTTAAGTTCAGTGGCAGCTGGCTGGAAGACGGCAGGTTGGAGTGAGAGGTGGCAAGTTTCCTTTCTACTCAGATAATGAACCCGAAAGGAGCTTAATTTAATAACACTGTACAGATGTGCTAAATTTTGACAGCATCACTCCAATGTGAGTAATGCTCCAGTACTCTCATAAAACCCTTCCTTCCTTCCTTCCTTCCCTCCCTCCCTCCTTCCTTCCTCCCTAATAAAAAGTTCTTCCTTCCTGTCTCCCTAACAAAACAATTTCCTTCCTTCTTTCCTTCCTCCTTCTCTCCCTCCCTTCCTTCCCTCCCTTCCTTCTTCAAAACAAGTTCCTTCCCTCCTGTCTCTCTGTCAAAACAAATTCATCCCTCCTTCCCTTACTTCCTCCCTCCATCCTCCCTTCCTTTGTCTCTCCATCAAAACAACTTCCTTCCTTCTTCCTTCTTTCCTTCCTTCCTGTTGAAACCCATGTGGAATTTTAGACTGCCACAAATGTAGTTAAGTAATAATGCCAATTGTAATAGGAGCCCTGGATTGGGCCCCACAAACTTTATGTGGCATATGTGTTAAAAGTGCTAATTATCTAATGTTTCACTCTATTTATTTTAAGGCTAAACAACAAAGAACCCCAAAGTCCAAGAGTGGGCCCATCCAATGAGTGAGAGTAGCCTTAGTGGGTGAGAAGGAAGGGGGGTTGGTGACCAAATGAATATTGCTAATTAAAACTGATGAAATAGAATAGCATTTGAAGGACACAATGGGCTGTAAACTTACTTCCTATTAATTGACTCAGTATAATGACATATCAAAATGAATAGCTAGTGATCTGGAAATTCATTTAGACCATTAGTTTAATTACAGAAACTGATGGAAGTTTTCTCAGACAATTATGTGAAAGGACTAGAGCAGCATGGGGCAGATCTGGAAGCTTTCACACCACCCCTGTCTTTTATTTCTTCTTTCTCTAATTTTCTCCTCCCTTTTTCTTTTTTGGTCCTGTCTGTTGTGGTTAGCCAGCAGCAGGTGCGGACAGCAGAGGAGAGCAAGGGCTCAGATGAGGGTCCAGGACCACTGGGGAGTGGATTGTTGCCTTCAGAGATTGTGGGGCTGGCAACAGCGATGAGGAGGTTCCCGAGGAGCCTGTGCCACGTGCGAATGCACAGGGTTGATCATAAGAGAGAGCCGTTACAGCAGCATGGGCGACTTGGGAGTAAGGCTGCAAGGTAATGGACCCTCCCTCGAGGGGATAAAAGCCAGGTTTGAAGAAGCGTTCTTTGCAGAAGGCAAAGATGCTCTGAAACTCAGCCTCGTGGATATTTAGTATTTGAAAACTCTTGTAAACTATTTCTTATCTATGGGCTTTTGACAAGCCTTGAAAAACAACTTGGCAAGGGTCTTTCTTGTCGGAGCTAATTAGTTGGAAGCAGCCTTTTATCTGTGGAGAAACAGAATTTGTGGATGAAATCTTAAAAGGTAGGGGCTGCTGCCTTTGTCTTGTGTTTGCTCTCTTGGAACCAGGTTGGGTCAAGAACACCGTCTGTAGATTTTGAGATAGAGAAGGGCTATTAATGACAGATCCATTGAGAGAACCTAGGACACATTCATAAGCTGTCCGTAGCACGGTTGGAAATAATGACTTCATAAAGAGAAAATGAGTCACCATTTCAAATTTCCCATAATTCTTCGGGAACGATGCTATTTTAAGTGCTCCAAGGCATTATACAAAGTAGAGGTTGTTGCCCCAGAATTGAAGGGCAGCGTCCTTCCGGGCATTGGGCTGCGGGGGATTCGCGGGGATTCGGGAGCGCCTCTTGCTAAGATTCTGTGCAGTTCGGCAAACCCCCAAATCCCACTCCTGGTTGGCCCTGCCCATCCCACCCCTCCTCCCAGGAGCCCCCACATGGCCTGTTTTGAATGCAGGGTGTGCACGGAGGCTCGGGAAGGGAAAAATGGGCCTCCCAGATTTTCAGGAAGGCCAGAAATGGGTCCATTTATGGCTTCCAAAGAGCCTCTGGAGCCTGGGGGTGCCATTTTCACCTTCCTGGAAGCTCAAGGAAAGCCTCCGGAGCCCAGGGAGGGCAAAAAGCCCCCCCCCCATGGTGCAGGAGGCTGACTAGGCCATGCCCACCAAGGCCACGCCCATGCAGCAACTGGGCAGAGAACCCATTGCTAAAATTTTTGAAAGCCACCCTTGGAGCCATGCTATATGAGGAGGTACCCTGAGGTGCTTCTGTCTTTGAATATGTATCCACTTAGGTTTCCGCGCCTGAGTCTCATTTATTCAAAGATCTCCCCTCTACAATATTATGCAATGATTGTTGAGTTTTCAAGCTAGCTACTTCCTTGCCTGGTGAGGACTTCTTCCTCTGTCTCTTGTTCAAAGACATCCTCACCTTACTATCTCTCAATCGTCTCCTTGTTTAGATTGTTGTATCACGTGTGGGTAATTAATTAGATTCATCATCCAAAACTGATGGAAAAACATGGTAGCGTAGTGCTTAGAATGCAGTATTGCAGGCTGATGCTGCCCACAGCCTGGAGATGACCAGCTCAAGGTTGACTCAGCCTTCCAAGGTTGGTAAAATGAGGATCCAGATTGTTGGGGGCAATGGACTGATTCTGTAATCCCGTAGAGAAAGTGTAAAGCACTATGAAGCGGAAGACCAAGTGCTATTGCTAAACTTAATAATTCAAGAAACTAAGGATTATTAAGGTAGCGTCTAAGAATATAGGCCCTTCCAAGCAGGGTGAGTTTTTTGTAAACTTAGGAAGTCCAACAATTGCAATATTTCCAGATACCACCACAATTTGTCAAAACGATGCTGAAATCCATCTTCCCTGATGTTAAAGACACAACTTTTCCACTTTTTTTCACTCAACTTTACAACGGCACATCTGGAATCCCACTCCTATCTACCTCCCTGATCTGAAAAAAAGAAGTCTGTTTGGGCTAAGATAAAATCCAAATTTGATTTGATTATCATGTAAATCAAGTGTATATTAAATTAAATTAATAAAAGTCATGTGACCCTCATTATAGGTTTCGGTATAGCCCAAAGGGATCCAATCACAAGATATTTCTTTTTCCATAGGTGTTCATCTTTGACCTGCAAGCCCTGGTATTTTTATATTTTTCTCTAATCGTTTTACTTCAATTTTAGCAACACGCAATATAGAAACATTGATGAACTATCCATCCTAACATGCTTTGTTATGAACAAGATGCCTGTCTGTTTGGATGTTTAATAAAATATTTTTATTTTGTCTACCATGACTTCGTACCCCTATCAAGGATACTGGCTTTCAAGAAGTTGGACTTTTTATTTCAGATATTAAAATTGACTGCAGGATTTGGTTATGGCTAGTCTAAAGAAAAGAAGAGCTAGGGGTGACGCAATAGCAGTATTCCAATATTTGATGGGCTGTCACAAAGAAGAGGAGGTCAAATTATTCTCTAAAGCACCAGAGGGCAGGACAAGAAAGAATGGTTAGAAACTAATCAAGGAGAGAAGCAACCAGAAATTAAGGAGAAACTTCCTAACAGTGAGGACAATTAACCAGTGGAACAGCTTTGCCTTCAGAAAATGTGGGTGCTTCATTATTGAAGATTTTTAAGAAGAGACTGGATAGCTACTTGTCTGAAATAGTATAGGTCAGCGGTGGCTAACCTTTTTGGGCTCCTGTGCCAAAAATTGCACGCACACCATCGCGCACGCACTCGCGTGCCAGCACCCAGCACCCAGAATGAAATGTGCACACCTCCTCCCATGCCCCCTGCGCATGCACACACAATTCCCCTCCCGCCACCCTCTTACCTGCACTGCGCCTCACAGCTGATTTTTCGCCTGGTTTGAAGCCTTTTCGGCCTCCCAGAGGTTTGGAAAAAGCCTCTGCAAGGCTTTTCAGGACGAATTATAGGCCTATTTCATCACTTCCGGTATTACAAGAAGTGACAAAATGGGCCTATAATTCGTCCTGAAAAGTCTTGCAGAGGCTTTTTCCAAGCCTCTGGGAGGCTGAAAAAGGCCACAAGCCAACCGAAAAAAGAAGAATCAGCTGTGAGGTGTGCACATGCACAGTGAGGTAACTTTGCCTGCAGCTCGCGTGCCAGCACAATTGGCTCTGCATGCCACTTGCGGCACGCGTGCCATAGGTTTGCCATCACAGGTATAGGTTCTCCTGCTTCAACAGGGAGCTGGACTAGAAGACCTCCAAGGTCCCTTCCAGCTCCTATTGTATTCTAATTCTAATCAGTGATAATCCAGCAGATTCTGTACTGTATACCTTGACCAATGGTCATTTTCTGAGAAACTTGTTGGGGAAAAAGAAACAAGTACTGCAGATGAAGGAAAGGGCAAAAATGTCCACACGGAGGTCACAACTGCAATGCATGTGAGAAAAGGCCACTATTATTTTTTATTTTTTTATTTATCTCTCCTTCCTGCAGACCCACCTTGAAATGAAAACAAAGAGCTTCAGAGCAGAACCAGAAGGGAGAAAAAGCACTAACATATTGAGAAATGGCTTTTATAGGAAACTTGGTGGTAGAGTATCTCTTTGATAAAATATCTTTTAAACACGCATGAACTGACACAAGGCACAAATCAAGGACTATCTGACTGGACTTTGGAAATTGAAATTTTCAATGGCCTCCTTCTTACTTCATAATTCTGTCTGCATCAAGAAGTAGTCTCTTCCTGTGATGGATTCTACCTATGAGAGGGGAGCTTGTATGAGTCACATGAAGAGATTGAGGATAGCCACTCCCTTGAATCTCCCAGGGTATATTCATTAGGGTAGAGAATAGTAACAATTTACTCTGGTAAGATTCTGTCTATTGGGTGTAAGCAAATAAAGAACTGAGCTTTGGCTGGGTTGTTCTATGTTGTTCTTGGGCTGGACTAGACACTTCTCCAAGCTCTGGTTGTTTTAGCTAGCAGTTTTTGATTTTACCAATTTTGTTTCATTAGGAATGGGTTGATTGATTAATTTTGAACAGGCTTTGGACATGGGAAGCATATCAACACATTTCATTAAATAAATGAATAATTAGGTGTCCTGGATTGATTATTATTTAATTTGAAAGGTGGTCTCTAAGGCAGAACACTCTTAAACTTTGCCATTGACATTTGGTACAATGATTCATATAAGTAGCATAAGACATAACATCTTTTCATTGTAGTGATGTATCTTAATCACAACACTTCCTATATGATAGCATAACTGTTTCATTTTTATCAGCATCTTCATAACCATACCACAGTCTGTCAAAATGATGCATCTTCCCTGTCCTTAAATGCACAACTTTTCCACTTTTTTTCAGTCAATGTTTTCATTTTTCTCCCATTGTACTTTAAATGGCACACCTGGAATCCCAGCTCCATCTCCCCACCCCCGTATTTGATCTGAAACAAAGAGGACTGTGATCGTGGCGAATATCTGCAGCTCGGGTGGAGGATATGGGTGGAAGTTCATTGTCTAAACTTGTGGGTTGATTTCCAAACTTTTCATTACCAGGCTGGGTAACATCTGGTGCTGCCTGGCCTGGTAATGAAATATCCCCCAAACCAACTCACAAGCTCAGAGAACAAACCTCCACTCTTACAAAGAGATCTGTTTGGGTTAAAATAAAATCCAGTTTGCATTTAATTGCCAGGTAAATTAAAGGAACATTAAATTGAATTAATAAAAGTGATACGGCCCTCTTTATACATTCAAAAGTTTTGTGACAATGTGACATTGAACCTGTCATTCGAGAGGCATCTTAGAGAGGCCTTAAGAATATTCATGCCTGCCTTTCAGAGGCTTCCAGCCAGTTCTTTTTCTTGACTCTCCTTTTCGGAACCCTGGGCCAGGGCTTATGTGGTGGACTCTGGTGCTAAGTTGCAGGACAGAGGAACTCATTCTCAAGTCAATAATAGACAAATCAGTCCTTGTTACGTTAAGGTTTTAGAAAAGAAGGGGTCCTTTCTAAAATCTTAACAGGATTTATCTCATAGTTATGCAGAGTGTGCTTTAGTCTGGCAAGATGGACCAACAGCAATGAAGAAACTACTCTGAGCAATTCATCATGTTGTTTTTGGTTCCTTGAACTTGACGGTCTTGGTTGCTTACCACTTTTTCCCCACACCTTGCAGAAAGGCAAGGAGACTACCCCCATCTCCAATCTTTCACCTGGCTAGGTATGTCAGACTGTTGTGAATGAATAAAGTAAATAAGCCCAAATGCAAAGTAGGTTTTGGAAGCCTGCACATTTGATTGGTCCTTGAACAGCAAACAAGGATTGGTTCATAAAAGCCCTGATTGGCCACACTTAGGACACTTCCTATTGGTTATTGGTTTGGACCTTATGTACTTATTATTGGTTGATGGGGTAGCAGCCAACCCTATAAAAGGGTTACTGCTGCCCATAGTCTTGCTCTGTTCTGTTCTATTACTGTTAATAAAGAGTTGAAGTCACTGGTCAGATGTCAGGTCTCCATTACTCTCCAAACATAACACAGACCACAATTGACATTTCACCACACAATGTGCACAGCCCCCTTCTAGATGGAGGTAAGGAGTTCTGCTGCATAACCTCCTCAGTAGGCAAATGACACCATTTATTCTCCACTTGGAAATAGCAGGTTTGTTACACCTCATGTTCAACTTAGCCGGAGAGCTGGGTCCACGGTGACATTCCCGAGGCAATCAACAAATAAATCAATTCAAGGAAAAAGGTAGCCGGAGTATTGTCTTACTTGTGGATGTGTATACTAGTGAACTGGGGGCACTGTACATGGGAGATCCTTCTTGATTTGCCTGGCACAGGAGCACCCTGCCTATGAAAGAGAAAGAAAGAGAAAGACAGAGAGTGTTCTGAGATTGGGAGCACATATATGAACAATATATCGTAGAGTTATGCAAAACCAAAATAGTTTTTTTTTTACATATTCAGTAAGTTATATTTGCTCTTCTGTGTGTGCAAATATACCTCCCAATCACCTGCAGCAGAAGTTCCCATCCTAACCCTTTTCCCACCCCACAATAATTTCCACTAGAGTGACCAAAAGGCAAGAGACCTGAGATTTGCAGCCAATAAATACCCGAAATGTCTCAGGTTTCCATGTCTCCTGGTAGCTCCTCTCATCCAGTATAAATACTCCATCTTACATTAGGGAAGGTCAACCCATCCCAACTTGCCACACTGAAGCAAACACACAATAGAGTGTGGAGTTGTACAGCCTTGCTCAGTAATTGCATTCTTCTTGGCATTGGGAGGGAAACCATCTTTAGGACTCATGGATACATCAGAAATATTAGTACACACCTGTGCTGTAAGGACAACCTGTTACTGGGCTAAGCTAACCATTTTGCTGGGCTAAGCTAATCATCACCCAAAGTGATAACAAAAGAAACAGATAAAAGATTTCTGGATTATAAGTCTCTCCATCAACAACCTGCTGTTTCCAGAAATTGAGAAGTTGTCATTTTCAGAAAAAGGAAATAATAAATCTACATTCATTATTGTATTCACTATAGAATTAACAGCAGGTTTGGAAAAGACGGGAATACATAGTTAACCATCTTACTATCTAAGGATTGGCAGTGTTTCAGTTGATACTGTTAATGGCAGGGTAAGACTGAGAAATGAGCCTTGTCTACATTTAGAAAATATTCCGCTGAAATATCTCGCTGAAGTTGAAGAGAAGGCTAGACAATCTGAGCTCTAAGTTTTAACTGCAAAGGCTATTATAATATAACATTATTGCTTTCCAAATGTGGCTATTTTTCACATTCTTCTTAGTTTTTTTTTTAAAAATAATCTAAATGTTTTTTAGCAAATGGGCTGCAAAATAGATTAAAAGTTGCTTTCTAAATACAGAGAAATTAACCCAATATTGTTTAATATTTGTTACGTTAATTATACATAGATGTTTGCCTCCAAATATTAAAAAAATAAAGCTGTTGCCATTGTTTTTAAAAATGTAGTGTTAAAGTATTATCATACAAATGGTGAAAATCCAAGCTAGATTAACGGCTCTGATGGCAGTTAATGTGTTTCTAAAACTTCTGAAGAGCTGTTACAACCCATTATGGCTGAAATATTGGTGTATGAAAAATTAATAAAACCAGCAGAAAATGGAATTTGGCATCTGTGCTAGCTATTTACATAGAAAGAATCACCCAGAATTAATTATGCCCTCTGTTACATTCTAATGAGTTTTTCATTAAAATGTACACTATTATGGAAACTAAACAAGGATTATTCAAACAAAAATGCCAACAGATGTTTTTTTTTCAAAGAAAAAGAGGGAGAGAGATTAAAATTAGTTAATTGGTTGTACATTTATATCCAGCGCAGGGTTAATCGAACACGATTTATCATACA
The DNA here is from genome assembly GCF_049901735.1 of Notechis scutatus. Lineage (NCBI taxonomy): Eukaryota > Metazoa > Chordata > Lepidosauria > Squamata > Elapidae > Notechis > Notechis scutatus. The sequence goes on from NC_142020.1 coordinate 5,238,983, forward strand.
GTTTATGTATATTTTGCAAAGAAAACAATATATATGGAACTATGTATTAGTGCTTGGCCAATGTTTTCTCTGGCATTCCCCCCTGCCCTCGGGGTGCTTCTTCAATTGAATGGAAAAGAAATTGTTACATTTTTAAAATCTTCTTCTTTTTAAAGGAAATATTTGATCTCCTTTAAATTTGGGTTGGGCTGGCTTATACTCCAAAGCACCAGAAGGTGTGACAAAAAGTGACGGGTTCAAACTCTTTAAAAAGAGAAGCAGCTTTAAGATTTAAGGAGAAAATTCCCAACAATGAGAATTATTAATCAATGGAACCGTTTGCCTCCTAGAACTCTGGGTTACTGGAAGGTTTCAAAACTGTGGGCAGCCAGATGATTCTGCTTTAATCAGAGGGTTGGATTAGAAAACCTCAGAAGGCAGGGGAAGAAGCCATGGAAGGAACACAATCAAGGAAAGAAGCAGCATAGAATTAAGGAGAAATTTCCTGATAGTGGGAACAATTAACCAGTGGGAACAGCTTGCCTTCAGAAGTTGTAGGTGCTCCATCTCTGGAAACTTTTAAGAAGAGACTGGACAGTCTCTCATCTGCAATGAAATAGGATCTCCTGCTTGAGCAGGGTTTTGGACTAGATGACTTCCAAGGTCCCTTCCAACTCTGTTATTATTCTATTATCTATATCTACATCTACAGATATAATCTATCTATTCATCCATTCATTATCCACCCACCCATCCATCCATACATTTCTATCTATGAATCAGAAAGTGCTCGTTATGGTTAGCTGGCAGCAGGTGTGGACGGCTGAGGAGAGCGAGGACTCAGATGAGGGGCCAGGACCATTAGGGAGTGGACTGCTGCCTTCAGAGATTGTGGGGGCTGGCAGCAGCCATGAGGAGGTTCCCGAGGAGCCTGTGCCAAGTACATGCGCATGCAGGGCTGCTCGTAGGAAAAAGCAGCTGCAGCAGCCTGGGCGACTCGGGAGTAAGGCTGCAAGGTAATGGCCCCTCCATCAAGAAGATAAAAGCCAGCTCTGAAGCAATATGTTCTTTGCAGGAAGCAAAGACGTTTTGAAATTCAGCCTTGTGGACATTACAGTATCTTAAGTTGGTATTTGAAGATTCTTGTGTTGTGAAATATTTCTTATCTGTGATTCTTAGTAGTCTTGTACAGTTTTGGCAAGGTTTGTGCTGATCAAAGTTAATTAGTTTGCAGAATCCTTTTAACCGGGGATTCGTAAGACTCATTAAAAGGTTTCTCTTATTGGAAAAGGGTTTGGGTCAGAACAGTGCTCTATTGCATCTGTTCTATTTTGGAAATAAAGCCTATTTATTCAGAGCTGCAAAGGACATGGTGGCTCAGGGGCTAAGAATGCTGAGCTTGTCGATCAGAAAGGTTGGCGGTTCAAATCCCTAGCACTGTGAGCTAGCTAGCATGGAGTGAGCTCCTGTTCCTTGTCCCAGCTTCTTCCAAACTAGCAGTTTGAAAGCAGGTGAAACTGCAAGTAGAAAAATAGGGACCACTTTGGTGGGAAGGTGACAGCAATCCATGTGCCTTTGCCATTTAGTCCTGCTGGCCACATGACCATGGAGACGTCTTCGGACAGTGCTGGCTCTTCGGCTTTGTAACGGAGATGAGCACCACCCCCTAGAGCTGGAAATGACTAGCATGTATGTGCGAGGGGAACCTTTACCTTTACCTATATTCAGAGATACACAATCCTGTAGGACATTAGGGAGAAGTAAACCTAAAGGCAGATGCCGCACACATCTAATATCGTTCTTCTTTAGGCTTGTCCCAAGAATAACTTAGCAGCTTTTCCCTTTGATACTTCAGTTATAGGCCAACCAAACAGTTCAAAACACAAAGCCGATCACTTCTTAAAGATCAAGAGTTGCTTTTCCTGCTCTGTTTCAATTCCCAAGGTCCTTCAGCTAAACCTGTCCCAATGGAACCCTTGAGTAATTTGTGTTAAAGTATTAATCTGCTAAGGGAATAGAGAACACCAGACTATTGAGGGAATATGGGAAATTGTGCCACGGTAATGCATGTACAACAGCGTACTACATGTATTAATCATATTACCAACAACTGTGCAATTGCTGTACGGAGTCAAGAGCCTCTCTCAGGGGCAGAAGGGGAAAAAAATGATAAAGGTGGCCATGATGCCAAGAAACTCAATAGCTTGGAATGGCAAATGTTGCAACTGAGTAATAATAATAATAATAATAATAATAATAATAATAATAATAATAATAATAATAATAATAATAATAATAATACGAATTGCCAAGCATCGCCTAATGGCCTTTACAAATGCTGGAAAGTTTCATAGTATTGCTGCTCTTCCATCTAAGAAGAGAGTTACCAAATGACACATCTATAGCCTGTAAGATCTTACTCCGTTTTAGCAGTGGTGGTATTCAATTATTTTTACTACTGGTTCTGTTGGCGTGGCTTTGTGGGCATGGTGTGGCTTGGTGGGCGTGGCAGGGGAAGGTTACTGCAAAATCCCCATTCCCTCCCCACCCCACTAACCTGCTTTCCAGCTCCATTCTCCTGTGCAGGGCAACCAAAGAAGACCCAGCCGATCAGCTGGGACTCAATGGGAGGCAGAGAAGAGATGGGGGCGGGGCCAGTCAGAAATGGGATTTGCTGGTTCTCTAAACTACTCAAAATTTCTGCTACCAGTTCTCCAGAACCAGTCAGAACCTGCTGAATACCATCTCTGCATTTTAGGAAGATCAGACTGTCTTGATAAAAAGTGCAGCACACCGGAAAGAACAATGCATTTTTTTCCTAAGCCAAAATGTTATCATCTTGGTCCAGAACTCTCCAAGACTTGGGAATCTCCTGGGCTTGTTTCTGTATCTCTTAGACCAAGGGTGTCAAAGTGGATTTTTTCGAGGGCCAGATCAGCATTGTAGTTCTACTCTGCAGGTCAGTGGGGAAGCGGGGTGGGAGAAGATGGGACAGACGCCTCCTGCAGCACCCCGCTGGCTGAAACACAACTCCTTAGCATCAGAGCGTGTTAATAATAATATAGGAAATACAAATGCTCTGATGGTCATTTTAGAAAAATGCTTTCTTAGTGAGTACCTGGAAGCCAAGAGGAATATATGTGCCAAATTTGTAGGCTTTATGGTTCTGGAGATTTTGTGATGATGCGTGAGTGGTATTTCACACACACACACACACACACACACACACACACACACACACACACACAGAGAGAGAGAGAGAGAGAGAGAGAGAGAGATGGCCAAAATAATGAGAAAATCCAATTCATTACTGAAAATCAGAAAAAAAGATTCATTGTTCCTGAGCAGGATAAAGATTCAGCTAAAAGAGGCATAGATAATGTCAATTCAAAAAGGCAGGTAGAGCAGAAGGAAGATGGTTTACCCAGGGACATTGGGAGCAGGTTCAAGTTCCCAAAAGAATGGGGAGTCCATTGTATTTTTCTGGAATTAGTAGTGGTGAGAAGGGCTGCAAACAAATTTAATAGATAATAATAAAGAGTTGGCAATGGCTAAGAGCAGGAAAGTTGAAGAAAGAGGCTAATTCTGGCTGCAGTCTTAAGAACAAAAACATACAAAGCCAGAATTGAGAAGACAACAACAGAAAGCAAGTGCCACATCTGTAAAGAAGCAGAAGAAGCAATGGCCCACCTGTTTAGATGCTACAAGAAGATCACACAGACTAACCATAAACAATGGTATGACAATGGTAGCAACAATGGTGCACTGGAAGATTTTCAAGAAATGCCATTTGTCTGCAAGCAAGAACTGGTGGGATTATAAAATAGAGAAAGTCATAGAAAATGAAGAAGCTAAACTGCTCTGGGACTTTAGAATTCAAACAGACAGTCACTTGCCACATAGCACCCCAGACTAAACAATTGTCAATAAGAAAGACAATAACGTCTGGATAGCGGATGTGGACATACCTGGAGACAGCAAAATAGAAGAGAAAGTACTAGAGAAGGTAACAAAGACCTGCAAATAGAAATAGAATGACTGTGGCAAAAGAAAGCAAAGATAGTACCAATAGTCATAGGCACCTTGGGTGACTTCCCCAAATGACTGAAGCACCATTTGAACACCATCAGCACTGATAAATTCACCATCGGTCAATTGCAAAAGGCAGCTTTAATGTGAACAGCTTATATGCCATGACAGTATCTTTCACATCATAAAACATCAACATCTACCTATCCCAGATCCTTGGGAAGGACTCAATAGGTGGACAAAAATTTCAAATCCAGTCTGAATCATCAGGCTGACAGTGTGATGAACAAAAACAAATAATGTGGTTTTGAATTAATATATTGAATTGATATATTGCTAGATATACATGACCCGTAGTGGTGCAGTGGTTAGAATGCAGTATTGCGGGCTAATTCTGCTGACTGCTGATTGCTGGCAGTTCGATTCTCACAGGTTCAAGGTTGACTCAGCCTTCCATCGTTCCGAGGTCAGTAAAATGAGGACCCAGATTGTTTGGGAGGGGCAATATGCTGTCTCTGTAAACCACTTAGAGAGGGCTGTAAAGCAACGTTTCGGCAGAATCTCATATGCCATCATCAGACTTGTGTATTGAGTTCATCTGTGTGTCAGGCTTTCACAGCCGTTTCTGTTTTAAATTTGGTGCTAGCCTTCTGCTGTGTTAGAATGGTTTTTTCTTCATCCTGATTGGACAGACCAATAGAAGAATAAGTACCCACCTGGATGAACACAAAAATGCAGTAAAAAAGCTGGAACACACTTCCTCATTAGTCCAATACATGAAAACCACAGGTCATAATATCGACTTCAATGGCACCAAAACCCTAGCCACTATAGAAAACCCCAGGTACAGAATTATCAGAGAAGCCATAGAGATTGAAAAAAAGACCTGAAAGCATGAATAGAAGAGATGACTCCACCAGACTATCAATTATCTGGAAGCCTGCACTCACAAACAAAAAAATCTCCACACCACAAGCCAAGCAAACACCTGGGCAGAAACAGACCCCCCCCCGATACCTCCAGCCCAAACACACCCCAACCAGCCACCCAGATGAAACCTAGTTTCCTAATAAATGATAGCTGTCCATTTACTCGGAGCCAAGCCGCGCTAAAAGCCTCCAATACAGGAACACAATGTTGCCAGCCAATCAAGACACAAAAAAAGCCACAAAACAGACAGAAGATATTAGAAACACCAATCAAGCAGAACACAGCAAACTCCAAGACCAATAAACACAGACCAAGACTCCCAACCAATCAGGATGAAGAAAAATCCATTCTAACAAAGCACGAGGCTAGCATCAAATTTAAAACAGAAACAGCTGTGAAAGCCTGACACACAGACGAACCCAATACACAAGCCTGATGATGGCAGATGAGATTCTGCTGAAACGTTGCTACAACTTTAAAAGCACAACTATAATGACATGGGAAAATACCTGAACAAAGCTGAATACCATACATACATACATACATACATACATACATACATACATACATACATACATGCACACATGCTCTCCTGTTCTGACTGTTCATTATTCTACTCAAGTTGCCATCCTCCTTCTCCTTAAAAGAAAAAAAAAAACCCAACGGAATGATAAAATCTGGTTTTACTAAAGAACGGTATGCATTTCGGGTAAGGGAGGAATTGCAGGTATAACAAGGTTTGCCAAGTATTTGACCATTTATGATTATGTTCCAGCTTTAGCATTGAATTACATTACACAGTTCCATTTTTGATTTTAATTGTCTGCTTCCAGTTGTCAAGGCATAAGTACACTGCTCAAAAAAAATAAAGGGAACACTTAAACAACACAATTTAACTCCAAGTCAATCACACTTCTGTGAAATCAAACTGTCTACTTAGGTAGCAACACTGATTGACAATCAATTTCACATGCTGTTGTGCAAATGGAATAGGCAACAGGTGGAAAGCATAGGCAGTTAGCAAGACATCCCCAATGAAGGAGTGGTTCTGCAGGTGGTGACCACAGACCACTTCTCAGTTCCTATGCTTTCTGGCTGATGGTTTGGTCACTTTTGAATGGTGGAGGTGCTTTCACTCTAGTGGTAGCATGAGACGGAGTCTACAACCCACACAAGTGGCTCAGGTAGTGCAGCTCATCCAGGATGGCATATCAATGTCAGCTATGGCAAGAAGGTTTGCTGTGTCTGTCAGCGTAGTGTCCAGAGCATGGAAGCGCTACCAGGAGACAGGCCAGTACATCAGGAGACGTGGAGGAGGCTGTAGGAGGGCAACAACCCAACATCAGGACCGCTACCTCCGCCTTTGTGCAAGGAGGGACAGGAGGAGCACTGCCAGAGCCCTGCAAAATGACCTCCAGCGGGCTACAAATGTGCATGTGGCTGCTCAAACGGTCAGAAACAGACTCCATGAGGGTGATATCAGGGCCCAACATCCACAGGTGGGGGTTGTGCTTACAGCCCAACACCGTGCAGGACATTTGGCATTTGCCAAAGAACACCAGGATTGGCAAATTCGCCACTGGCACCCTGTGCTCTTCGCAGATGAAAGCAGGTTCACACTGAGCACATGTGACAGACGTGACAGGGTCTGGAGATGCCGTAGAGAATATTCTGCTGCCTCCAACATCCTCCAGCACGACCGGTTTGGCAGTGGGTCAGTAATGATGTGCGGTGGCATTTCTTTAGGGGGTCGCACAGCCCTCCATGTGCTCGCCAGAGGTAGCCTGACTGGTACCAAGATGAGATCTTCAGACCCCTTGTGAAACCATATGCTGGTGCGGTTGGCCCTGGGTTCCTCCTAATGCAAGACAATGCTAGACCTCATGTGGCTGGAGTGTGTCAGCAGTTCCTGCAAGATGAAGGCATTGATGCTATGGACTGGCCCGCCCATTCCCCAGACCTGAATCCAATTGAGCACATCTGGGACATCATATCTCGCTCCATCCACCAACGCCATGTTGCACCACAGACTGTCCAGGTGTTGGGGGATGCTTTAGTCCAGGTGTGGGAGGAGATCCCACAGGAGACCATCTGCCACATCATCAGGAGCATGCCCAGGCATTGTAGGGAGGTCATACAGGCACATGGAGGCCACACACACTACTGAGCCTCATTTTGACTTGTTTTAAGGACATTACATCAAAGTTGGATCAGCCTGTAGTGTTTTTTTTTCCACTTTAATTTTGAGTGTAACTCCAAATCCAGACCTCCATGGGTTGCTAAATTTGATTTCCATTGATAATTTTTATGTGATTTTGTTGTCAGCACATTCAACTATGTAATGAACAAAGTATTTCATAAGAATATTTCATTCATTCAGGTCTTCCGGTTTGAGCTTCTTCAGCGACAGACCAAAGCCTCGTCTCTGCGAGGCTTCAATCCGTGCTCGCCGCTGGAGCGCCCCAAGCCGGCTGGTTTCGGGGCTAAGCCACCCCGTAGAGGTGGTGAAGAGGGGTGACACTGCCTGCAGGGTTGAGGAGAGCGGCATCTCTCCTCCCCAGCTGGCCATTACTCCCTTTCCCAAAGGCGGTTGCAGCGGTGGTCAGAAATGGCCACCACAAAGAAGAACTCGACTGGAAAAGAATGTGCAGGAGGAAGATAAGAGGAGAAAGTTTTGGTTGACCGGGTCAAACAGCAAAAGCAACAAATAAGGTACCCTGGAATTGAAACTATTAAAAAACAATAACATTGTTCCCTAAGAAGATTTTTAAGCTGCGAAGGAGAGAGAAAAGGGAAAAGATTTTGTTTTTTTCTCCTTTTCCTATACTGACAGCTAAGAGACTTAAGTAAGAAATTGGAAAAAAATCCACTTTGACATCAATAGGCATTTAATGCTGAAAATAAAAAGTCAAAGGGATAATAAAGATTTCTGGATAATTAAAAGCTTTTGAAAACAGGAAAGGAGAGAGGAAGAATAAAAGGGCAGGATCTGGAAGGAAGGAGACTGCCTGGAATTAAAAAAGAACTTATAGTGAAATCTCAACAAGACTTCCAAAAGATACATTCTAACTGAAATATCGCAACAAAAACCCCAGGAAAAGAAGTCATAAAGGACAGAAACAAAATACAGAGAAACAGGGCCTATTTAGAGATAATGGGTGAAAATTTAATGGAAAAAGGGATTCTGCAAAGGTACATAAGATAGTATGGTTATATTAGAAACAAAAATAATTTTAGAAAATATGAAACAATGTATGATTAAAATGTCTGATAAAATAGCTATCGTAATTCAGTGGAATGCTTGTCAATAAATAAATGTAATAAAAGGTATATTTAATGATTTATAAAACATATGTAAAGAGAAATAAGGGAAAAAATAATTATGGAGATTTTATGTGTTTTTAAGGAAGTATGATATTTAATTGAAAAGAAGTGTTAAAGATGTTAAGATTTTAATGATTATTAATGATAGAACTGAACTGGAACGGAATGAGGGTTTATAATTACATATATTTACAATCTTTTTTTAAAGAATATAGTGTGTATTATAAGAATGTACCAAGCAGAATTCGATTGGAAGTTATGTATTATGTATTATATTGAAGGTCATAACCTTAAGGTATATATTGAAGTTTAAATAAGAGTTGAATAGATGTAATTAAAATATATAAAGGTATCATACTCCAATTAGTAACTACAGGAGAAAACTTGTTTAATGAGAAAAGATAACATGAAATTGAAACAGGACAGACAAAAGTATAAATATAATGATTTGAATTGAGATGAGTTGAGATAATCAAATTAAAATAGAAAAAATCAAAAGAGGGGAAAAACTATATAGAAAATGTAAAATAGTATAAGATATGGAATAGAATACAAAAAGGAGCATGAAATTGAGTTTTGTGTCTGTATAAAGAAGTTCAACCCGGGATCATGCTATTTTCAAAAAAGATGTTTTACTTGTATTTTGTATGTGTGAAAACCCAAATAAAACTTTATTTAAAAAAAAAGAATATTTCATTCATTCAGATCTAGGATGTCTTATTTTTGTGTTCCCTTTATTTTTTTTGAGCAGTGTATATCTTACCGTTGCATTGCATTAAGAGTCTTTTCCCTACCCTACACCTCTCTCTATTGATCTTGTCCTATGGAGTAATTTAACTCCATTCTAATTTTTTCCCCCAAACCCCAGCTGATTCTCCACCCAAGGAAGTGAGTTATGTGTATATACATATATATGTATGTATATATTCATAACACATGCGTTTTATGAATCGTGTTAAGGTTTACCGCCTTATAGCCTGTGCTGATGGAATATTTAATCAAAGAAATGAGTTGGCAGAGATGATGTACAATGTGGTTATGCCTTGTGGTGTGTGCCTTCACCGCCAATTGAGAAATGGGTGAATTTGCCATTCATCAGTGCCACGCTGAAAGCTTTGTATAACCTTCTCCTCTCTCTCTCTCTCTCTTTAAAAACTTATTTATCAAGATTAAAGATATTTTAAATCAACAGCTTCTCTGCAGATACATCATCTTTATTTCCAAAGTGGCTACATCTTTCATCATTTAGCAGCTGAAAAAGAGTCTCTCAACCCAAGCACGAAATAATTTGAATTTTCCATGAAACACAAGAGAGAGAGAGAGAGAGAGAGAGAGAGAGAGAGAGAGAGAGAGAGAGAGAGAGAGAGAGAGAGAGAGAGAGAGAGAGAGAGAGAGAGAGAGAGAGAGAGAGAGGAAAGCTAAAAGGATAAAGTCAAAAAGTCAAAAACACCACCTTAGGTGTTTCCTTCCCTTTTATTAACACGGTTATTTTGTGTTTTGCTGCTTATCATCAGTACTTGATCTTGGAACCTCTTGGGATCAAGTCAGCCATGAAGCAAATTTAAAAACGGAAAGGGTAGAAGTGGTTTATTGTGGTCATAGACCAGCATATTTTTAAAAAAAATAAAATAAAATAAACCTGAGTTGTTTTCCTCCTCTTTTCTTTCTCTCTCTGCCTCTTTTTCTTCAAACTAACTTTTTACCCCAGTTGTGCATAAGTTAACTCTGAGGAAGTTGGGAATAGTTTTAAATATTTTTTTTTATATTTGGTTATTTTTAAAATAAAATAATTTATTTTATTTTTAATTTTTAGAAACATTTTTTTCATGCTTAACATATCTCCAACAGAGGCTCCCATGGGAGATATTTTTTTAAAAATGTAGCCAAAAAACATTGTTCTTTTCTACATGTTTTGAGCGTAGCCTTTGGTCCCCCAAATCTCTTTTTAACCTGTATAGTCATAATTCAGGACTAGGTATAGCTGTATTATTCTGATATTAATGGGTTGATCACCTTCTTAGTTAATAACCACTTTATTAGCCAAAGACGAGGGAAAATTTAAAGCATGATTGATTGTTTGGGTTTCTTTCCCCAGGTATTAATTAACATTTGTATGAATTATACTAATAAGATTTTTGAAACAATAATATCTGGATGTTAGCAAACAGCAAACTGACTTTCATTTGTAATTCCCATTTAGCCAGATTAGAACTGAGCCATTTATTTTCTAATGAGTTATGTTTGAATTACCTGAGTGAGTTTGCAGAACAAAAGCACAACATTCTCTCATTAGCTTAATTTGCAGCCTTACTTACAGACATTAATTTTGACTCGTAAATAAATCCATCTATTTCCGTACAACAGTCTTGTTATAAGGGACCATCTCCCTTGTGATGAGGTTTTAATAATCACTCAAGAAATGGATTCCATATTTCAGAATTAGGACCTTAATTTTAGGAAGCTGTTAAAATGTGTGTTCTTGTGTGCCAGCATCAGTGGGAATAATAGAATCCTAGAATCCTAGGGCTGGAAGGGGTTTTGGAGGTCTTCTAGCCCAACCTACTGCCCATGGCAGGAGATCTTAAATCATCCCAGATTGATTGTCCAAACTTTTTTTTTTAAAACCTCTATCAATGGAGCACCCACAAGTCTGGGAGACAAGCTGTACCATTGGCTAATATTCTCACTAACAGGGAATTTCTCCTTATCTCCAGGTTGGATCTGTGTTTAATGAGCTTTCATGCACTGTCACAAACCATGATAACAGAGGTGGTATTCAGCCGGTTGACACCGGTTCTAGCAACCCGGTAGCAAGAATTTGGCGTAGGTCGTGGAACTGGTAGCGACTTCTGGCTGGCCACACCCCTGAACTGGTTCCCCAGTCACTTAGTTGCTCCACCCACCCAATGCTCACTCGCTCGCACAGCTCGCCTGCCCGCTGGTCGCCCCACCCAGTCACTCCTCCCTTCCTATGTGGCACACTGGGCCCTCGTGGCTTGCCAACCTGACTTCCCCATGTGCTGCCTGCGCCCCAACTGAGCAGCCCTGATCTGCCTGCTCACAGGTAAGCCTATGAGTTGCGCTAGGCCCTCGCCCACCACCTGGGACCTTTCTGGGCAGGAGGAGGCCAAGGTGGGGCGCCATTTTCAGGCCAGTCTAGAGGGTGGGGGTGGGGCAGCGGCGGTAGCAGTGCAGCTATGGGAAACAGCCTCAGGAGTTCCTGGCCTCCCTTCGCTTTTTCTCTCCCTTTCAGGGCACGTGCGTGTGCCTCTCCCATAGCCGCGCTGCTGCCGCTGCCCCCCACGCCGCTGCCGCCACCACCACTGCCGCCGCCACCACTGCTGCTACTGCTGTTGTGCCCCGAAAGGCCGGGATGTCCTGGGGCTGTTTCCCATAGCTGCACCATGCCCGCCAGCCACCGCCACCCATGTGCTTTGAAAGGGATGTTCTGGGGCTGCTGCTTTCTTCATTGTCCTGCCGCTTGCTGCTCTGGAGTTCGCCCAATAAGTTCTTCCCAGAAAAGGTATGTGTGTGAGAGATAGAAACAAGGAAGAAAAGGAAGGGAAAGAGGAAGGGAGGAAGGGCAAAAAGGAAAGAGCAAGAAAGGAAGAAAGAGCAAGAAAGAAAGAGGAAGGGAGAGAAAGAAATAAAGAGGAAAAAAGAAAGAGCAAGAAAGAGGAAGGGACAGAAAGAAAGACAGAGAGAAAGAGAGAAAGAAAGAGGAAGAAAGAGGAAGGGAGAGAAAGAAAGAAAGAGAAAGAAAGGAAGGAAGGAAGGAAGGAAGGAAGGAAGGAAGGAAGGAAGGAAGGAAGGAAGGAAGGAAGGAAGGAAAGGAAGGGAGGGAGAGAAAGAAAGAAAGAGGAGGGGGAGAAAGAAAGAGAGAGAGAAAGAAAGAAAAAAAGAAGGAAAGTGGGGGGAGAGAAAACTCTGCTATTATTTTTAAGTGTTGCATTATTTATCATATATTAATATTTTGCACTGTCCTTACACCTAGGGTGATTTTACTGCCTTTCTTTTGCCCAGGTATTTTTCAGGGTTTACATGTCAATAGTCCAGAGCATAAATACAGGTGCGTTTAACAGAGTTGAAAGGAACTATGGAGGTCTTCTAGTCCAACCCCCTGCTCAGGCAGGAAAACTCTGAGGATGAATAGAGGTCCTGGGAAAAGTGTCAGAATAACAGAATAACACTTAGAAGGGACCTTGGGGGGAACTTTATACCATTTCAGAGAAATGTCTGTCCAGTCTTTTCTTAAAAACCTCCAGTGTTGGAGCACCCAGAACTTCTGGTGGCAAGCAATTCCACTGGTTAATTGTTCTCACTCTCAGGAAGTTTCTCCTTACTTTTAGGTTGCTTCTCTCCTTGATTACTTTCCATCTTTTGGGTGCTTTGGAAAATACATTGTTTGGCTTCTGGTGCTTTGGAAAATACATTGCCCCCCCCCTCTTTCTGGCAGCCCCCTAAAAGCACTCTTGGGCAAAGCATGTGAGCCATTTCCTCCTTTCAGTGGTCCGTGAAAGTACATCTATAGTACGTAGATAATAAAGTCAAAAAAAGGTGAACAACATTTTTACAGAACTATAGATACATTGAGGCTGGGTGTGACAAGAGATGGCTGGGAAGGAAGGGACCAGGCGAGGCACCCCTTGACGTGAGTGACAATGAGTTGGCCACACCCACCCAGTCACCAAGCCACGCAAGCCAGTCATGTGACCACCAAGCCACGCCCACCCAGTCACGTGACCCTAAGCCATGCCCATCAAATAAGCCGTGCCCACAGAACTGGTAGTTAAAATTTTTGAATCCCACCACTTGGATGGCTTTCAAAAAGTAATGGAGAGATTCTTGGAAAACAAGTCTAAATAGTGCAGGTATTATGATGATATGAAGTTATTTCCAAGTTATAGTAAATGCCATTGGTAAGGAAATAGTTGTGGAGAGATCAAGTTTCTGTCTTCTCCTTTCAAGCTTGATCACCATGAGAAACAAACGCTAAACTAAGATGATCTTGACAGTGGTGGGATTCAAACTTTTTCTACTGGTTCTGTGGCCGTGGCTTGGTGGACATGGCTTGGCTTGGTGGGTAGGGCGGGGGAAGGATACTGCAAAATCTCCATTCCCTCCCCACCCCACTAACCGGCTTTCCAGCTCTGTTCTCCTGTGCAGGGCAACCAAAGAAGACCCAGCTGATCAGCTGGGACTCAATGGGAGGCAGAGAATAGATGGGGTGGGGCCAGTCAGAGGTGGGGTTTGCCGGTTCTCCAAACTACTCAAAATTTCTGCTACCAGTTCTCCAGAACTGGTCAGAACCTTCTGAATACCACCTCTGGAGCTTGGTCTGATTCAATGGAGGTCTTCTTACACTCTTATTTAAAAGGTATTGCTTAAATTAATGGAGGAACATGGCGGTCAAGAGCTACTACTCATGAAGCTTCTGTATTATTTCTAAGTTAAGGCCAATGACTTCAAATAACACTAACCATGAAGATACATGTATTTCTTTCAGTTGCATGTGAATACCCAAGGGACATCTGGTTCATCATGCGAAAAACAAAAGGGGCACCATGGCCTGGTCTAAGAAGCTTTCTTTGGGAATCTCATGGAAGGAAGCCATCGGGAGTCTCATGGAATGATGTGGAAGAAACCATTTTCCCCAGATCTCAAGACTTAGGGTAAACACACCCACTTTCCAAGACTATATATCACCACCTAAACCCTGAGATACGAATCCTAAACATCTTCAAAATATACTTGAGTGACAGGGATGATTCAATTATGGGAAATGAGCCAATGAACTATATTTAATTTGATTTAAATAAGTTGTGGGTTGTATCTTGGCCTGGCCTATTTTCTTTGTCTTGGTTTCACCCTTTTTTTTAAAAAGGAGAGTGTAGGAAGTCCTCAGCCTCATGGAACTCAAAGAATAACAGAGAGACCTGAAGGTCTCTTCTTAAAAGCTTCCAGTGATGGAAGCACCCACAATTTCTGAAGGCAAGCCGTTCCACTGGTTGATTGTTCTAACTTGTCAGGAAATCTCTCCTTAGTTTCCAGGTTGCTTCTCTCTTTGGTTAGTTTCCATCCATTGTTTTTCATCTTGCCTTCTGGTGCTTTGGAAAATAGTTTAACACACACACACACCCTTCTTTGCGGCAGCCTCCCAATTATTGGAACACTGCTATCATGTCTCCCTTAGTCCTTCTTTTTTACTAGACAAAAGTTTATATGACCCTGGATTATGGCAACATTTGGAAGGCGCCTAATGTAACCTGGCCCCTGGCTTTGAATATTGGCAGGAATAATAAAGTTACACTTGAGTGGAAAAACTGGATTTTACACCTATTTACACAACCAGGGATGCACTAAGAGATGTGGTGCAGAGCATAATATTCTTCAAATGACCTCAGATATATTTGCCACAAGCTTTGAAAACCTTGGAAATTGACAGTGCTTTGAAGCATGAATGACTAGATCCAAAATTAAGAGCAGACTTAGCTCTGAATAGGTATCTGCAATGGCTAACTGCGAGACATTAGAACAGGTTCACCAGCTAACTTTATCTTCTAAGAGTAAGATATGATAATTCATGCCCCATATTAATACCAGTCTAATGGTGATAAAGATTCTCGTTAGGAAGGCCAAATCCTTCACCCCAGGGCTGGCAATAAAATAGCTCTGGGGGAACTTCATAAGGCTGCATGCCAAAAATCAATAACATGCCATTTTATAATTAAGAGACAAAATAAATGCTAAAGGAAAGTCCAGTAAATTAAGAAAAGTAACATCCAGACAGATGGAAAGTATTGATTGCAATGTACAAAATATGTGAAGTCCCTCTAGCCTACTCTTTGAAGGCAATTAGAATTTGGACAGTTAATTCTATATAAGCTGGAAGAAAAAAAAATCCATGATTATACCATGAACGTATTATGATATTTGTCATTAACGGCAAGTAATTTGTTATCAAGCAACCAGTGTCTCTGATTAATCAATTAGGGAAGGTTCTGGCTGGGTTGCTTTTATATTAAAGCTGATTACAGCAACAATCACATTCCCATAACAAAGTCAGGGGTAAAATGAGAAATTGTTCGATGTTTCCTTTAATCCAAAATGGAAGAAACACAAATTAATGAACAGTGTGTGTGTGTGTGTGTGTGTGTGTGTGTGTGTGTGTGTGTGAGAGAGAGAGAGAGAGAGAGAGAGAGAGAGAGAGAGAGGGAACGAGTAGAATGATATTGGAATGATGTTGGCATGGAAATGCTGTGACTTATGTAGGTGCATGAGATGTCGGGATACACATCACAGAATAACAGAATTGGAAGTGATGTTGGAGGTCTTCTAGTCCAAACCCTATACCATTCCAGACAAATGATTGTCTAATCTCTTCTTATTAAAAATCTCCAGTGTTGGAACACCCATAACAAGCCGTTCCACTGATTAATTGTTCTAAATATCAGGACATTTTTCCTTAGTTCTAGGTTGCTTCTCTCCTTGATTAGTTTCCATCCATTGCTTCTTGTCCTGCCTTCAGGTGCTTTGGAAAATAGGTTGATCCCCTTTTCTTTGGAGAAGTCCGATAGATATTGGAAAACTGCTATCAGATCCCCCCGTCCTTCTTTTCATTAGACTAGACATACCCAGTTCCAGCAACCGTTCTTCATATTTTTAGCCTCTAATTATCTTTATTGCTCTTCTCTGTACGCTTTCCAGAGTCTCTACATATTGTTTTTATAATGTGGCAACCAAAACTGGGTGCAATATTCCAAGTGTGGTCTTACCAAAGCATTATAAAGTGGTAATAACACTTCACGTGATCTTGAGTCTATCTTTCTGTTAATGCAGCCTAGGTCTGTGTTGGCATTTTTGGCAGCTGCTGGCTCTTATTTAAGTGGTTGTCCATTAGGACTCCAGGATCGCCAAGACTGATGTTGTCATTTTGGCACCTTTATGGTTTGCTGTGGGCACAATTGGTCATGTATGACACTACAGATAATTTTTAAAGTCCTAATAGTTCTGCTTAAAACTGCTTAAAGTGGATCCTTCAATATGGGATGATTCCCAATTAAAGAATCTTGCAAGTGACTCCATTTCTCTAAATATGTAACATAGGAAAATGGGAACTAAAATATTCCCCATCCCTCCAAGTATGAAAACTGACTGCATTTGAAGAAGTTAAAATTTAGTTCAACTCTTTTTATTTGACATCAGCCATAGCAATTCATGGAAATAGGGTACCTCAGTTCAGAGGACTGGAGGCCAAAACATATGAAGAGCAGTTGCAGGAGTTGGGTATATCTAATCTAGTGAAAGGCAAGCTGTCAAGTCACTAGGGGTGATATGACAGCAGTGTTCCAATATTTGAGGGGCTGTCAGAGAGAAGAGGAGGACAACCTATTCTCTAATGCACCTAAAGGCAGGACAAGAAGCAATGGATGGACACTAATCAAGGAGAGAAGCAACTTAGAACTAAGGAGAAATTTCCTGACCGTGAGAATGATTTATTAGCGGAAGAGCTTGCCTTTGGAAGTTGTGGGTGCTCTAATCTCTTGTTAAAAATCACTGGAGGTTTTTAACAAGAGATTCAACAGTCATTTATCTGAAATGATATAGGGTCTACTGCTTGAGTAGGGGTTTGGACTAGAAGACCTCCAAGATCCCTTCCAACTCCTATTCTATTCTATTCTATTCTATTCTATTCTATTCTATTCTATTCTATTCTATTCTATTCATTCCATTCCATTCCATTCTATTATTTTACCTATTCTATTCTAATTATTTCATATTCTATTCTTATTCCATTTTCTATCCTACCTATTCCATTATTTTCTATGTTCTATCCCATCATATCCTAACCCAATTCCATTATTTTCTGTATTCTATTCTATTCCAACCCAACCCAACCCAACCTGGGGTGGGATTCAATTTTTTTTTACTACCAGTTTTGTGGGAGTGGCTTGGTAGGTATAGCAGGGGAAGGATACTGTAAAATCTTCAGTCAGAGGAGGTATTTGTCGGTTCTCAGAACTACTCAAAATTTCTGCTGGTCAGAACCTGCTGAATACCATCTCTGAACCCAACACAACACAACACAACACAACACAACAAAACAAAACAAAACAGATGGATGGATGGATGGATGGATGGATAAAGATAACATGCGATATGTTGTCAATGTTTTCCATTTCCATTTTAATAAGGGTTGAATAAATGTATTCAACAAAAATATTGAATAAATAATAAATAAAAGTGTTGAAAAATTAATTAAATATTTGAGTGGCTTCTTAATTCCTCATTGAGAAAGAATTTTCTGGCACTGGTAGATACTTTGTATTTCTAATTATTACATTCCTAAGTATTTGTGGAACAATGGGGATAAACCAAGCCCAGCCTTCAGAATGCGTTAGCATCAGAGGGCATTGCTAAGGGCAGGAAGTCACTGTAAAAAATTCATTTATCTAGTTTTCATCCTATTTACTGCCTGAGATAACATCACCCAGCTGCTTGGCCTCATCAGTGAAAACTTATAAAAATATTTCAGACAATGCCTAAAGTGGGGATTTCATTTCAGCTGCTTAACAACCTCTGTATGCTACACTTCATTGGCTATGGTTAAGATTGGGGTAGCAAATTGTATAGAGACTAAATCCTTCCTATAGATATCTATGTCATATGTGCAAATCTGGATGTTCATACTGTGGTCACACTTGGCTTGACTGCATATAAAACTAAAAATCTGTTTCAGCTTTAAAGTTGAAAAGATCTTTTAGAGCAGATACAAGTGCATATTTTTTTCCTAACACATCTAGTACAGTAGCTTTGCAAACCTAGAAATAAATCTATTTAAGAAGATGCCAACAGCACAACCCCACATCAGTTTAACTGGGATTCCATGCTATTGTGCATACTCAGAAAGCACACAACCCTTTTATATAGAAGATGCACGTTGCCCATATGTATTCTGAAGAACCTGTTAATAAAAGCCCAAATAGTACAACATACCCATAATGTTAATGGTAGCATTAAGAAAACCGTGCAACCCCTATATTTGAGCAAGGTCTCTATGCAAAGATTTATTTACATTTAGGAAGAGAGCAAGAGAGAGAGAGAGCAAGTGAGTGAGTGAGAGAGAGAGAGAGCAAGAGAGAGAGAGAGAAAGAGAGAGAAAGAAAGAGAGAGAGAAAGAAAGAGAGAGAGAGAGACATTAAATTGGCAACTGTCAAGTACCGGGGAAATCCGAAGATTCAGGCAGTTTAAATGAGTATAAAGAGTTATTGCAAATTTAAACTCTGTGTAAGAATCTGACCAACTGGCTGTTAAGGCAAATGACCGGGAGATAAGGGAGGCATTCAAGATGAGCTGGATTCAGATCCCTTGTGGTGCACATGGATTCATGACTTATGCTGCATTTGACCCCTCCCTTGGATTCAGCCTGGTCATCTCCTACAACAACCAGGAGATTGTAATCCCATTTTAAAGTGATGTCTTCTTCAGAGAAATTATTTTCTATCAGGGGTTAGGGCTGAAAAGTTTCTGAGTTTGGTTCCTTGGTACAATTGTGATACAGAAGGTCCTTTGGAGAAAAGCCTTCAAAGGATCTCATAGAGATCTGGTGCTTTGTGTAAAACAGTAGCAAACTTTGGGTACTATAGGAAATAATAAGGTTATACCAATGCCTTTTTGGATGGCAAACCTTTCTCTCTAATAATACATAATTTGGCATGCTGCCATTAAACCAATGATTTGAACACAAGAGAATTAAAAGTTAGTGGATTCTAGGAAATTGTATTTGTTGTCGCTTAATACATATAACTGAATTCTGTCTGAAAGGGAGGCTTCTGTCACATTCATCAAAGAAACAGGCCAACAGCAACCAATGAAATCATTTGGATAATCCTGTTATCTGCCATCACTAAGATTTCATAGCACGTGTGCTTACCTGCATAGAATTCTGGACTATAGACTGCGCCAACAACTGGATTTAATTTCCAACCTGTAGTAAAGACAGGAAACCAAAGCTGGTAAATTTGAAGTTATGGAATGATGTTCAAATTAATGCTGGTTATGACTGTACAAATTTTATATTATATCTTTTAAAGTTAAAGAATCGTATCATGTCCTTTGAAGTGTATCTTTTCCAAAATACCTTTTAAAGCCACCATTACACACACACACACACACACACACACACACACACACACACACACACACACACTTTTATTGGAAGTGACCATTAAATGAAGGGGGAATATATGCATCTTTTATTACAAAACCCTTTCTATCAATTGACTTTTTCTTCAATACCGGGATATAATTTCAGCCCATTTCATGAAAAGGAGATTCTATTTATCCACTTAATGCAAGTGTGTATAATTGCAAAAAAAGAAGAAATAACTTTCTTTCCATTTGATGAACAGAGACAATCTTCTTCCTGGTTTTAAATTGGATGGGCTTAAAAGGACTTTACTTTCACAACACACTAAATCCTAAACCTGGATTAAGAAAACTCCAGTGGTGTACTTATATAACACGCTTGCCCTAATAAATCATTTCACGGCTTAGCATAATGGCTTGGTTTCCCCAACAATATGTGAGCTCATATATAAATGAACCATGCCTAGCTCTAACTTCTGGAACATCTTCCCCCAATAAAATAAGTTCACTTATTTTCTTTTGGTAAGTTTCAGACAAAAGGTCAGGAAATTTCCCCAAGTTTTTAATGGCAGATAAAAGTAGAATTCATCTTTACAAGGTCTGTCTACCTGTTGCAGTCATTTATTTGACTACTTTTGCAGTCATTTAGGACACAGTAATAATTTTATTTTGTTGTACAAATAAATTAAAAGAAAATAAGATAGGTTGGAGCAGATAAGTACTTGGATGAATGACTGACAGAACCAGAAGCCAGACTGGCAGTGTGCGTGTGAGAGGGAGGGGGGAGAAAGAGAGAAAGGGAGAGGAAAAGGGAGAGACAGAAGGTGGGAGAAAAGGACTGGGGAAGGGAGTGAGGGAGAGAGAGAGAGAGGAGGTGTAAGAGAGTTGGAGAGAAAGAGGGAGACAGGGAGGGAGAGAGAAAGAAAGGGAAGGAAAAGAAGAGGGGGAGAGAGGGGGCAAGAGAAAGAGTAAGGTAATAGTAAACCACTTCCATTTTGTTGCCAAAAAATACATCTATTAGCCATCTGCAATTGACATTTCTTTTAATAAATAAAGAAATAGAATGTTTCATTTTGTTTTAAGAAATGATGAAGATGTGGTCATATTGAAATAGAGAAGTCAACCTTTCAATGGTAATAAGGGCCACAATTAATATCAGCGTAGACCATAATAACTAATTATGCACAATACATACCATGTAAGTTAGTAAGACCAGCACCTTCATTTTTATTCCATTTGATGATGGAGGCCATTGTTTGTAAACTAAGTTAAGCGTATACTGCAGCTAGACTTATTATAGAGTCACATAACCATTTTTGTGTGTGTTTCCTGACATAAAAACTGTTGCTGGGTTTTACAAAAGTGGTCAAGAAAGACCCATGAGAAACACAAAAAGCAGACTAA
This sequence comes from Notechis scutatus, assembly GCF_049901735.1. Classification (NCBI taxonomy): domain Eukaryota; kingdom Metazoa; phylum Chordata; class Lepidosauria; order Squamata; family Elapidae; genus Notechis; species Notechis scutatus. Next base: position 5,259,797 of record NC_142020.1, read on the forward strand.
GGGAGTCCTGGTTGTCTACCCATTTTCTAAAGCATGTGTACAATTTGGTGTCTCCATTTTACTTACGCCGTTCTATTTTTGCCAATTGTGCAATAACCGCACCACACATTTTTGTAACCCCATGAGAAAGCATATTGCAGCCTAGGATGAAGAGGAAGAAAAAAGAAAGAAAAGAAGGAATGCAAGATTTATTTTCTTCCCCCCAAATCTTTCAGGCTGATCTAAGCCAAGTACTTAACCAACAAAAGCCTTTAATTACTTGAAGCGTAATTTTCTAGAATACTTTTTTATTCTTGTTTCTGCACAGATAAGCCATTTGGGCTGGTTTTTTCCACATCTGTCAAACTTCTCTGTCAAAGAGGTTGAAAGATCACCTCAGACATTTTAAGTTATACTAATGGTGCCTCAATTTTTCTTCGGGAAGAGAGCGGGAGATGGGGCTTGGGAAGATGCAGATCGATGATCTCAGCTGAAACCTGCTCTCATATTTCATCTCCTGCCCAATTTGATGGCTGCATCATCTAACTTGGGGAAAGCTCACTCTGCAAAGACTTCATTTATCATGAAAATAACAGCAATTAAACTTTACTTTGTCTTGTCAATGAAGTATTTGCTGGCCCATAACTGTGTGGGTTAATCAAGTGTGAGGAGAAGTTTGACACATACGAGTGAGGAACTGCCAAGGAACCAAGTTTTCACCATTAGAGGAGGTAAATTCACCACTGTGGGTGTAGTTCTCCAAATTTGTCTTGCTGTCACAACACGTATCTCAGGTAGAAGCTTTTAGAACAGACAGGAAAGGGGGAAAACAACCTGTCTCTTATGCAGAGGGATAGACTTAGTGCCTGGATGAGGAAGAAATATAATTTGATATGTATGCTCACTTAACTTTATTGTGGTTATTAACCAAACAGCTTTATTCTTATTGTATGTACATATTCTCTTCTATATTGTATATGTATATACATTGTGTGTATATATAGAATTTACATATACATAAATATAACCAGCCTTTTAGCATTTTTAATTTCATATTATCTTTTAACCATTTTTATTTTTGTTGGTATGTTCTTTTCTTAACTCTCCTGGCATAGTCACAGATGAGGAAAATGCATTCAGTAACCAAGTTTATCAATGAATGTTTGAAACAAAGCAGGAATTGCAGTCGAGAGAGGAGAGAAATTCATTGAGCTTCTCTTTTGAATATGAACTTATCAAATTTTCGCATTTCCATACAGAAGGCAAAACAAAACTTCATTATGCTTTGAAATCTGCAATTCTCCAATTTCTCTATCACAGCTCATCATTTTTTTTAAAAAAGAAAGCATATTAGAAGGGGGGGGGAAGGAAAAAAAAGTCTATTATCTTAGGAAAATTTGAGCTGTTGAAAAGCTAAACAGGATCAGACTACCGTACTGCTTAGAAATGAGACCACCAGAAATATACCAGATCTGTAGGCTAAATTTGCAATAGGGGACAAAATCCTAAAAGAAAGAAAACCACTACAATATAGTTGCCAAGGTCACTCAATGGACAACTTCAGAAAGTTATCAGTTTGACTCAGAAGACACTTGACACTCTTTTTTTTTTTTTTTTGTATTTCTATCACACAGATTTGCAAACAATAAGACAGGTTTGGGTATTCCAATGCATGCAAATTATAGACAAAAGCTTTAATTAAGCTCTGAGTTAATAGATTCTCAAATCTGATGAATCTTCAAAAATAAGAAGATGGGGAAAAGCAGCATTAACAGCTTCCTAAGGATACCACCTAGGACAATGAGGGCGAACCTTTTTGGCACCGAGCGCCCAAACCAGAATGCACGTGTATGTGCATGCATGTGTGTGTGTGTGTGTGCTGGGGCATCGGGAACCTGAGAACCAGGTGGTGCATGCCTGTTATTTTGGCCATTTTTGGTTGTTTTTTGGGTTGTTTTCAGGCCGTTTTTGGGCCCTTTTCAAGTTGTTTTGGGGCCCCTTTCAGGCTGTTTTTGGGCCCTTTTCAGGCCATTCTTTGGGCCCTTTTCAGGCCATTCTTGGGGCCCCTTTCAGGCCATACTTGGGGCCCTTTTCAGGCCATTTTTCAGGCCCTTTTCAGGTATATTTTTGGGCCCTTTTCAAGTTGTTTTTGGGCCCTTTTCAGGCTGTTTTTTCAGGCCATTCTTGGGGCCCTTTTCAGGCTGTTTCTGGCCCTTTTCAGGCCATTTTTGGGCTCTTTTCAGGCCATTTTTGGGGCCCTTTTCAGGCCCGAAAGTGGCCTGATCCTATTTTTTAGCTGTTTTTCGGGCTGTTTTTTGGCACCCCAGAAACCAGAAGAGCAGCTGGCATTGGGACATGTGCCCACAGGGAGAGATCTGAGTGACACTTCTGGCACGTGTGCCATAGTTCGCCATCACGGACCTAGGAGCTCATCAACATTGAGTTAAAAATCTCAAAAAGATGGCTTGGGTATTTCCCCCCCTAATAAGCAGAGGTTGTGGTTATGATCTACAGTAAAAGCTTCACAGGTAGTTTTAGCTGCAAGCATTGAAAGGAAGAATGAGTAGTAGAGAGATTGCCTTTCAGCTCTCCTCTATGAATGGTTTTAGTTGTTGCTATCTTGGACAGATGAAGACAAGATATGGCTCTCATTTCAAAAGGGTAGGGAGCTGGAGGAGAAGGAGAGGAGGATAAACATCTAGGAGCTGAAAAAAGCTCAAGTTCTTGTCTGCCGAAACAGGTTGGTTATTAGGAGCCTGACTTCCTTGGCGCTCTTTTGGTCTTTTTCTTCCTTTGCTGATTCATCCTCGGCTGTAGTTCGAGCAACCGTTTCTTCAAACCAACCAACACAGATATCAAGTTGCCACTGCAAACAAACTGCAAAGAACCTTCTTCGACCACATTCAAACTTTTTCAGGAGAGAAAAGGAAAGAGATTCTTACATGCACAATTCCAGAGGCACCACCTGGAAGGAATCTTCTTTTCTTTGTTACTACTATTATTAGTATTAGCTATTTGTAGTATTTTTGTGTTTATTAGTTAAAAAAAAACATAAATGTATTAGTAATAGAAGAGTGGTTATAATCCAACATGAAAATAAATGAAGTATATTGAGAATTATTTAGTATTTAGGATGTGATAAGGTATGAATATGTGACTAGTACTAGCCAATAATGATTTTTAGGACTCACCAAATTCCATAACAAATGTAAAAAACTATGTGTTATTATTGTTTCTGTATTTTTGAAATTGTACGTTTTTAAATTTGTAAATAAAATTGTTTTTAAAAATAAAAAAAAAGAGTTCTGATCAAAGAATGTGGGTGGATATATTCAAATATAGACACCAAACTAATGTAACTTAGGGATAATGCACTGTCGAACAAACAAAACAAGATGCATTGACCTGTGAGCTTCTTGTTTTTGTTGTAGATGGTGATGACAACCACAACTCTTATCTCAGCACAGGAAGTCCTCAACTTACAAATGTTCATTTAGTTTAGTTTAATTTAGTTTAGTTTAGTTTATTGTCATTGCACCTTGTACAACGAAATTAAATGCCGGTGTATGTTATAAGTATATAAAAAAAACACAAACACGCATCCTTCACATTCCATACAACTGAATTGAAAACCCAATGTTGCATTAATATTGCACTATACAGTAGAATTCAATCTAGTTACTGCCCTGGGATAGAAGCTGTTTTTCAGCTTATTTGTCCTTGTTTTTATTATTATCCTGTACCATCTACCAGATGGTAATAGTTCAAAAAAAGGGGTTCCCAGGATGAGATGGATCTTTGAGGATGTTTTGAACTTTCTTAAGGCAGCGGGAGCTCTAAAGCTCTTCCAAAGAGGGGAGAGGGCAACCCATGATCCTCTGGGCAATGACATTAACCCTCTGGAGGGCTTTCCTATCTGCCACTGTGCAATTGGCAAACCATACACAGGTGCAGTAAGTTAAGATACTCTCTATGGTACAGCGGTAGAAGGTCACCAGCAACTTTTCATTCAGTTGTTGTTTCCTGAGAAGTCTCAGGTAGTATAATCTCTGCTGAGTTTAAAAGAGATGCATGCTGAGTGTGGCAGCTGTTGGGAACAAACATGAGTTTATCTTGTGTTGACTTTGGTTATCTGTGTTCCTGGCATCTTCCCAACTATGTTGAATTACTGCTGTTCCTTCATGTCTGGAATTCTTGTTCCTGCCCTGCCAGACTAATTACCTCATATTGCCTTGATTGGACTTATAGTTCCAGTTTTTGTTGACCAAGTTTTGGACTTGATTCTCTGCAGCCAAAGGCTGTTCCCTGGGAGAGTTTTTCTCCAGCCCAGAAGGTAACCAGGACATTGGGGGCAAAGTTGGTGCTAATAAAGGGAATCCTACTGATTAACTGACTGTGTTTCATTTGTGCCACGCCCCAGGTCATCACAAAATGTCTCACTTAATGACATAAATTTTGAGTTCAGTTGTGGTCATAAGTTCAAGGACTACCTGTAGTGCCATTTGGGGAAAAAGTTTGGGAATAAAGAAATGGTCTTCATTTGAATTGTTTGCAATAATTAATAAGAGCTGTGGTGGCACAGTGCTTAGAATGCAGTATTGCAGGCTAATTCTGCATACTGATAGCAGTTCAATTCTCACCAGCTCAAGGTTGACTCAGCCTTCCATCCTTCCGAGGTCGGTAAAATGAGGATCCAGATTGTTGGGGGCAAGAGGCAGACTCTGTAAACCACTTAGAGAGGGTTGTAAAGTGCTATGAAGCAGTATATAAGTCTAAATGCTATTGTTATTAATTATATTTAAATCAAGGTGGTCGAGGGAGAGACAGATATTCTCCAGGAAAAAGCATTAAAATATTACAAAGCAGATTTTCTCCTTGATGTTCTGTAACTGGCTTAATCACGGTATGGCAAACCTAGCTCATATTTTTGTTTTTAATTTTGCCATGATGGGTAGAGATATCCATGACAGGATCATTAAAAAATAAAACTGTCCACTTATCTTTGCCCCACTGTCAATGATGGAAGGAAAATATTTCACGAATGAACTGCATAATCTGCGGAGGAAGAAAGTAAATATTTTGCATTCGATTCTTTCTTGATCAAGTGGTGTAAAATGTCCCCTCTCTCTCTCTTTTTTGAAGAGAAGTCGGGGAAATCAGATGCTTCTTTAGGAAGCTACAGGATATTGGAAACAGGCCAAATGGAAGGCTGCAATATGCTCGGTTCCAGGCTCTCAAAAGAATTGTTCAAAAGCTGAAATTGACATCCCGGGGGGGGAAAAAAAGGAAAATATAGAGACAGAAAAGTTTCTGCTGCTGTGACAAAGTACAACAAAGGATCCAGTCTGCAAAACTGTTAATAATTCTTTAACTGACAGTAACGAGGGCAAGAATTAGAGTATTTATCGAGGTGTCAGAAGAGAAGGCTCAGCTTCCCACTTCATCACGGCACTATCACTGATGCTTAATTCAGCCACTTCAATGTGGGTATGTGGGTAAAAAACAGGAGAAAGGAGTACTGGGGAAGAATAAGAAAACACAAATTGTACAGGAATCAGTTCCAGGGGTGGGCTTCAAAATTTTTAGCAAAGGGTTCTCTGCAGGGGTGGGATTCTACCAGTTCGCACCTATTCGCTAGAACCGGTTGTTAACATTCTAAGCAGTTCGGAGAACCGATTGTTAGAAGAAATTACTGGGCTAATCCTGTAAGGAAGGCAGGAAGGAAACATTCTGGTGTCGCTTACAGAAACTGCCTCTCCGTTAACCCTTATTACATTCTTGGCAGGACTAGACTTCCTGTCTCAGGAACTTCTCTGGAGTTTTTTTCCCCTCCTTTGCCGGTACTTTGCTTGTGTGGAGCGACCATTCAAAGTTACAATGGCACTGAAAAAAGTGACTTACGACCATTTTTCACACTTACAACTGTTGCAGCATCCCCACAGTCATGAGAGGCCAGGCAAGGAGATGTGTGCCTTGATGTGAGTGATATTGAGTTGGCCACGCCCAGCCAATAACATGACTACCAAGCCACGCCCACCAACTAAGCCATGCCCATAGAACCGGTTGTTAAAAAATGTGAATCCCACCCCTGGTTCTCTGCCTGGTTGCTGGGTGGGCATGGCCATGATGGTTGTGGCCTACTCTGCCTCCTGCACCATGGCGGAGGGGCATTTTTGCTCTCCCCAGGCTCTAGAGGATTAAAATGGTCTTCCCGGGCTTTGGAGGCTCTCTGAAAGCCATAAACGGGTCCCTTTACGGCCTTCCTTAAACTTCCAGGAGGACTGGTTTTTTCCCCTCCCCAAGCCTCCCTGCACTTACCTGCATCCAAAACAAGCCACATGGGGACTCCTGGGAGGGGAGGTGTTGTGAATCAATAAAAAGTAACTAAGCCCAAATGCAAAGCGGGTTTTGAAAGCCTGCACACCTGATTGGTCCTTAAACAACGAACAAGGATTGGTCCATAACAAGTTCCTGATTGGCCAATATTGGGACACTTCTTATTGGATATTAGTTGAACCTGTTGCACATATTATTGGTTAATAGGGTAGCAGCCAAACCTATAAAAGGGTTACTGCTGCCCATAGCCTTGCTCTGTTCTGTTCTAACTACTGTTATTAAAGAGTTGAAGTCACTGGTCAGATGTCTGGTCTCCATTACTCTCCAAACTTAACACTGGCGACGAGGATGGGATGCGGAGACCGAAGAGCTGACTGATCTACAGAGCAACCAACAGAGCACGTGGTCGAACACGCACTATCAACGGCAACATGGCCAGCGGTGCCGTACCACCCGCTCCATTCGACCCAGAAACCGAAGACTGGGAGTCATACATGGATAGGTTCCAGATGTTTCTGGAGACCAACAACTTGAAAGATGCAACAGCCAGCAAAAAAAGAGCTGTATTTCTAACCCACTGCGGGCCTACCGTGTTTAAAATGGCAAAATCACTTGCCAAGCCAGCCGAAGTAAAAGCGATGGACTGGGACGTCCTCGAACCTTTGCTACGGTCCCACTACGCGCCCACCGTGCCAACCTTAGTCAGAAGGCACGAATATTACCAGAGGGTCCAGCGGAAAGGCGAAAGCCTTGCCAACTACGTCGCAGACCTCTGCAACCTTGGAGGCCTCTGCGGATTTTCTAACTTAGAAGAAGCCCTCCGAGACTGCCTAGTTCTGGGCCTAGAAGACTGCACGATCCAGAGCAAAATCATGGCTAAGGGGGACATCAGCCTCACTGATGCCCTTAAAGAAGCCACTGCAGCAGAGGCAACCAAGAAGTCGGCAGCCCGAATGCGCCGCACCAGCGCACCGCTACGTCAACTCGCCAATGATACCTCGCAGAGAGACACCCGGTATCGACTCACCACGAAGACCTAGAATCCCCGTCAGAAAGTGATGAGGAAGAGGTCAACCGACTCCGAGCGGAACGAGACCAGTTCACACAACGCTCACTTCGACCTTGTGCAGGATGTGGAGCGAATCACCCACGATCCAGCTGCAAATTCCTCGACGCACTCTGCCGCGTTTGCGGAAACGAGGTCACATCGCAAAGGTTTGCAGAAGCAAACAAAACTCCAACTCCAAACCCCGACAGGCCGAATGCCAGTCTTCAGGATTCATCGGCACACCCCGAGACAAACTGAATCACCAATGGGGAAGCCACTCCTACAGAAACAAACCGTCCACCACTTTCACCAGGCGGGAAGAAACCAGGCGGGAAGAGACCCACCAGACAATTACCATAGGCCATGCTACATCCCTAGATGCTGGGAAAATCAGAGTGAAGGTCGCTATCGAAAACAAACCTTGTGTGATGGAGGTGGACTCAGGATCATCCCTCTCGATGGTGTCCTGGAAGACGCTCCAACAGCTCGTTCCGACGATTCGCCGCCAAGACCTCAACCCTCAAAGGGTTATACTCAAAGATTACCAGGGTAACCGAATTCCCGTTGTCGGGTCCCGCCGATTCCAGGTATCTTTCAAGGACCGCACCGTCGCACTGCCCCTGACTGTTGTTGACCGTGACCGGCCTAGTCTTTTAGGCCTGCAATGGTTCAGACCGCTCGGAATCACTGTAGCCGGAGTCCACTGTGCCGAGAGCAACGATTGGGAGGAAGCCCTCGTGCAAGAATTCCAAGACGCGCGAACGGACTAGGCAAGTACAAGGGGACCCCGATCTCATTTAACTTGAACCCTGAGGTAGCACCCATCCGCCTTAAGCGCGTCGGGTGCCGTTTGCCCTGAAACCTAAAATAGACGAACAACTCGATAAGCTAATAGCACAGGGCGTGCTGGAACCCACCGACCACGCCCGGTGGGAAACCCCAATAGTGACGCCTATCAAGCCTGATGGGTCACTGAGAATTTGCAGAGACTACCGGGCCACCCTAAACCACGCACTTCAGCAAAGTGCATATCCAGTGCTGGTAGTGCAACACCTGCTCCATTCCCTGGGCGGCGGGAAAGTTTTCGCTAAATTAGACCTAGCGCAGGCGTATCAACAATTGCCTGTAGATCCGGCCACCGCGGAGGCGCAAACTATCGTCACGCATAGGGCGCATTTAAATGCAACCGGCTCCAGTTCGGGGTGAGCGTCGCTCCAGGAATCTTTCAGAGCTTAATGGAAAGACTGTTACAAGGAATCAGAGGGGTCGTACCGTATTTCGACGATGTACTCATCGCCGCCCCTAACAGAGACATTCTAGAAAAACGACTCTGAATGGTCTTACAAAGGTTCCAGGACGTCAGCAACGCCCCACCTAAAGCAAGCCCAACCGAATGGGAAACTCCGAGGGGACCATGGTCCCGTATTCATATTGACTTTGCAGGGCCTACAAAAGGGCACACTTTCCTTATTACAGTCGACGCCTATTCAAATTGGCTCGAGATCCATCGAATGAACACAACTACAACGGACTCAGTTATCAACAAATTAAACAGGTTATTTGCCACACATGGTTTTCCGGACGTTCTGGTTTCGGATAACGGCCCACAGTTCACAGCATTACCATTTGAACAATATCTCGCTGACCGCGGCATCCACCATGCGCTAACCTCGCCCGCGCACCCTGCGGCGAACGGACGTGCAGAGCGCATGGTACAGTTTGTAAAAAAGACCCTCCACAAAATGGAATTCGGCGACATCGATGAAAAAATCAATCAAATTTTATTGTTGCAGCACATCACGCCCCACAGCGTTACCAACAAAATGCCCGCCGAACTTCTCATGGGGCGGAAACTACGATCGCACCTTGACCGGCTCCACCCCGCATACGCACCGAAAAGCCTTTCGGCTCCAGCAGCAAATGCCAGGAATTTAAGGTAGGCGATTTAATCTTTGCCAAAATCTTCTCCGGCGACCCTTTATGGATACCCGCAACCGTCACCCAACTCACAGGGCCTAGATCTTACCGCCTGCTAACAGATGATGGGAGGGTGTGGAAACGCCACATAGACCAACTCCGTTCGAGATTACCACCCAGCGCCCATGGCTCCCCGGGTTCACCAACTGAGGGGGGAGGAAATATCGAGGAAATTGACTTCGATATGACAGAGAGCAGGCCAACGGAAACCCTACGGCCCAGCGAAGTACCGGGAATCGAAGCAGGGAGGGAGTTGACTTTCCCATGGGACGTGAACACGGGGGAAACCGAACTGCGAAACCCCGAAGAAACACTGATTGGTGGGGACAACCACAACGAAAGCAGCACGGAATTTCCATGCAGCGAAACGGAGGTTAATAGAGATCATCCAAACGCTCCACCGGAACCGGACTTTAGACCAAACCCGGTGGAACTACGTAAATCGTCCAGACAGACCAAACGGCCTGTCTATCTTGAGGATTTTGTTACAGCTCCCCTCAAACGGAGCCAAAGGGGGAGGGGTGTTGTGAATCAATAAAAAGTAACTAAGCCCAAATGCAAAGCGGGTTTTGAAAGCCTGCACACCTGATTGGTCCTTAAACAACGAACAAGGATTGGTCCATGACAAGTTCCTGATTGGCCAATATTGGGACACTTCTTATTGGATATTAGTTGAACCTGTTGCACATATTATTGGTTAATAGGGTAGCAGCCAAACCTATAAAAGGGTTACTGCTGCCCATAGCCTTGCTCTGTTCTGTTCTAACTACTGTTATTAAAGAGTTGAAGTCACTGGTCAGATGTCTGGTCTCCATTACTCTCCAAACTTAACAGGAGGAGTGGGCAGGGCGGGGCCAGCCAGGAGTGGGATTTGGGGGTTCTCTGAACTGCACAGAATCTTAGCTAGGGGCTCTCCCAAACCCCTGTAAACCCCCAGCAGCCCATCCCGATTCATTCTATGAGATTTTAGCAGTTAAAAAACAACAACACAAGATTGTCGTTGTTTCCCACATCATATACAACACACACACACACACACACACACACAGAAAGAAAGAAATGGAAAATAATATTTCTCTATTCCCTAAGGGAATAAACAGCTATTTATCCAGAACCCATGTTTGCAAGGGAATAGAAGAAATTACAATATTAGGGGGGATTTTTCTGATAATCAGAAATACGAACTGGTAGAAGAGGTTGCCTCTTGAAGTAACATGTTTATCTCCTCTGCCGTGAGTAGTGGTCTTCAGAATAAGCCATCTGTCCAAGATCTTGCTCAGACAGAATGTTTGAGATCCAGACTCCTGAATCAAGGGATCTTTTGTAATGTAAAACAGAGGCCTCCAAACTTGGCAACGTTAAGAGTTATGGACTTCAATTGCTAGAATTCCCCAGCCAGCTGTAGAATTCTGGGAGTTGAAGTCCATTGGTCTTAAGGTTGGGAAGTTTGGAGACCCCCTGAATAAATCATAGTCTGATTAGTGTAAATGAACAGGGAGGTCATCCAAAGCCAAACTTTTGGACCTCAGGAACCACCAAACTCATAATTTTAAATCACACGGACCACTAATATGAATTTTGACTGACGGTTGCTTGCTGATGTTGGTGGGAAAGTCGGTCCCATATTCCAGAGCTACAGTAGTCACAGGACTGGCCTTTTGGACATCCTGGAGCAGCTGCTTCTCCACCCGGGTGAACTGGCCTGCCACGGACTGGAGTAGCTGCTCCGGGATGACCAAAGGGCCAGTTTTGTGACTACTGCAGCTCTGGAATATGGGACCAACTTTCCCACCAACGTCAGCAAGCTACCCTGGAATGGATTTCCCTCCCCCACCATTGGTCTTACCTTCCAGTTCCAGCTCACATGGCTCTACTCAAGGTAAGGTTTGCGCTCAGCCGGAGGGTGGAGGCCAGTGGGTGGGCGAGCCATGTGGGCAGTGCAGCCTGGATTAATTGCTTTGGGGGGAGTGCTGGGGGAGCATTTTCCTGCAGACCACCAACATTTTCTCATGGACCACCAGTGGTTCCCAGCCCACCAGTTGGTGACCACTGATCCAAAGGACAGGGAACATTATCATCAGTGTGGTGATAATATCCAGATAGACATCTCCAGCCCTTGTGTGTCAGGAGTTGTTTGCTGAATGAGTGGTTGGAAGCAGTAAGTGTTTGGATGGGGAGAAACTGGTTTTGGCTCAACCCTGGCAAGAAGGAGAGTCTATGGGTATTTGCCCCCTTCCCTGGCCCAGAAGTTATGTCATCTTTGACACTGGACCTGGGGGCACTTTCAAGCTAGTATGCAATGTGTGGGCTTCTGCTTGGCTCACAAATCCTACTTGAGGAGCAGGTAACAGCCATGCCTAAGGAGGTCTTTGTACAGATTTGTGTGTGTGTCAACTGCACGTTTCCTGGACCAGGAGGCCTTGCTCATGGTCACTCATGCTTTGATCCCTTCCTGTCCCAGTGTAAAATCCTTTTTCTCTGCTGCACCACACTTAATAACCTTGAACTAAGAAAAGAATGTTATTTTGTCTACTTAGAACTACCCAATTGAAATCACCCCACTCCTACTTTCTCAGGATATGTGGCAGCGTGGAATATGGCTTCCAAAGCCGACATATACTATGATAGATAATGCTGAATAGGCTATAACATGAATGTAACTTAGTAAGATTTGGGATCCATTTTTATGGATGGTTGGAAAATGAAGCAAGAAATTTAATGACACTGTAATAATAATATACAAGGATGTATAATGTTGAATAGGTTATAATATGAATGTAAACTCAGTAAGAAATGTATACAAATATTATTATGTACACAAGATATATGTACACAGTCGACACACTGTATAACTGAAAGATGGTTTTATTTGTTGTTTTTGTTATATATATATATAATTTTTTTAAAAAAAGAAAGAAAGAAAAGAAACCAAGCATCTGAATTTGATCATGGGGATGCTACAAATATCAGATGTGTGAAAAAGGGTCACAAGGCACTTTTTTTTTCAGTGGTGGAATAACTTTCAATGGTCACTAAATGAAGTGTTGTAATTCGAGGATTTCCTGCATTTAGCTGACCTGGATTAGGTAATGTACCTTAGGCAGATCAGGGGATGGAAGCTGAGAAAGAACCCAACTGATATTTTTAGTTCTTACCGTTTGTGTAAGGGTTAACTGTCTTCTTATTCGTCATGACCCGTGCTGTTGCGTTATTTACCTAAGCATATAGAAAACAAGAAATCAGTACCACTTCTTCAAGATTAAAAAGTTCCATGATAGTAATGAATGCATGCTTTATTTTTTGGCATTAGTCGTGTTTAAAAATGCAATTTAATTTATTTCCCCCAAATTAAAAAAAAAAGAAA
>NC_142020.1:7067500-7072500 GCF_049901735.1 Notechis scutatus
TCTGAGCTGTGGTTAGAGTTAGCCTGCAATATTGCATTATAACCACTGTGCCACCACAGATTCCTTCCTTCCTTCCTTTCCTTCCTTCCCCTTTTTTTTCCCCTTCCTTGCTTAGTTCCTTATTTCCTTCCTTCCTTTGCAAGCAATAGCACTTGGACTTATATACCACTTCACAGTGCTTTACAGCCCTCTCTAAGCAGTTTACAGAGTCAGCATCTGGTCCCCAACATCTGGCTCCTCATTTTACTGACCTCAGAAGGATGGAAACCTGAATCAACTTTGTCCCTGGTGAGTTTTGAACTGCCAAATTGCAGGCAGCCGGCAGGCAGCAGAAGTAGCCTGCAGTATTGTGTTCTAACCACTGTGCTACCATGGCTCATTATAACAACACATTCAATAATAGAATAACAAGGAGAATTGGAGGAAACCTTGCAGGTATTCTAGTCCAATCCCCTACACAAGTAAGAGATCCAATATAATTCCAGACAGATGGCTGTCCAATCTCTTCTGAAAAACCTCCAGTAATGGAGCCCCCACAACTTCCAGAGGCAAGTCGTTCCAATGATTAATTGTCCTCATGATCAGAAATTTATCCTGGACTTTGTGTTTGAGGTTGGAAAAAAAAAAAGGAAACTGATTTTGGGTTTTACTGTTTAGCTAGATTAGATAGATATAGAAATGGCTGGTTTATACTATTATGTAAAAGTAAAAAGTTGATGTTACTATCTTATTCTACTGCACCAAAGGGAGTCAAAAGTCAATGCCTTTTCTTTCTTTTTTTTCCCCTTCTCTTCTACGCTCTTCCCTTCCCCTTTCCCTCCCCTATTTTTCCGATTATTTGTTTTTGGGTTTTATATTATAAATGAATAAAAAGGACAATTTGAAAAATAAATACATAAAATTATTCAACTCCCTGCTCAAACAGGTGACCCCGGGGGTGGGATTCTACAGATTCTCACCTATTCGCTAGAACCGGTTGTTAACATTCTAAGCAGTTCGGAGAACCAGTTGTTAGAAGAAATTACTGGCCTGATCCTGTAAGGAAGGCAGGAAGGAAACATTCTGGTGTTGCTTGCAGAAACTGCCTCTCCGTTAACCCTTACTACATTCTTGGCAGGACTAGACTTCCTGTCTCTGGAACTTCTCTGGAGTTTTTTTTCCCCCTCCTTTGCTGGTACTTGTGTGGAGTGACCATTCAAAGTTGCAATGGCACTGAAAAAAGTGACTTATGACCATTTTTCAAGCTTACGACTGTTGCAGCATCCCCACAGCCATGAGAGGCCAGGCGAGGAGATGCGTGCCTTGATGTGAGTGATGTTGAGTTGGCCACGCCCAGCCAATAACATGACCACCAAACCATGTCCACCCAGTCACATGACCACCAAGTCAAGCCCACCACCTAAGCCACGCCCACAGAACCGGTTGTTAAAAAATTTGAATCCCACCCCTGAGTGACCCTATACCATTCCGGACAAATGACTATCCAATCTCTTCTTTAAAACCTCCAGTGATGGAGCATCCACAACATTTGGAGGCAAGTTGTTTCACTGATTAAGTGTTTTCCCTGTCAAGAAATTTCTCTTTAGTTCTAGGTTGGATCTCTCCTTGATTAGTTTCCACCCATTGCTTCTTGTCCTGTCCCCAGGTGCTTTGGAGAATAGCTTGACTCCCTCATCTTTGTGGCAACCTTTGAGATATTGGTTCCAATATGTCACCCCTAGTCCTTCTTTTCACTGGACTAGGTGTACCCAACATTTTGCTTGGGAACTATGTCTGCTGCAGAAAGACCACTGATTTCTAAAAGCTGTACACTGTGTGCCAGGCCTTAGGCAACCTCAGAGGCAGAAGAGAACAATCAGTTCAAATCAGCAAGGGCAGACTCAAAATGAAAGTGACAGAAGCAGAGGATGTGCTCAAAATTAGGCAGATGATCAGACCACAGAGCAGGGAAAGACAACGTTGGAGGAGAAATCAAAGGGCTCATTTTGATCGCTGAAGCTGAAGCTCGAATACAGGTAAGTCCTCAGCTTATGACCACAATGGAGCCCAAAAATTTCTGTCGCTAAGTGAGACAGTTGAATGTTGTCCCATTTTGCAACCTTTCTTGCCTCGGCTGTTAAATGAACTACTGCAGTCATTCAGTTAGCAACATGCTTGCTAAATCAGGCCTCCAAAAGTTGTGGGAGCTTCATCACTGAAAGCGTTCAGGAAGAGACTGGACTGCCATCTGTCAAAAATGGTGTAGGGTCTGCTGGGCGGGGGGGGGGTTGGACTAGATGACCTACAAGGTCCCTTCCAACTCTGTTAATCTGTATCTGTAAATGAATAAAACTTCCCCGTTGACTTTGCTTGCTAGACGGTTGCAAAAGGGGATCCCATGCCTCTGGGACACTGCAACGGTCCTAAACATGAGTCAGTTGTCAGGTGTCTGAATTTTGATCACGTGATCAGGCTGCAATGGTCGTTAAGTGTGGAAGAATGGTCAGCAGTTGTTTTGGCTCACCGGCAGCTGGCGGAGCCGGCAACAGAGTCGGACAGTAGGGAGGAGGATGGGGAGGAACCTGGGCCAGTCTTGGAGGCTGAGGAAGACTCAGTCGAGGGCTCTGCATCGGAGGCAGAGATGGGGCCAGGACAGACTGGCAGTCATCAGCTGCCTTCGGACTCGGGTAACAGTGAGCTTGGGGAGCAGTTGGAACCGGTTCCCAGCCTGCGCACAAGCAGAGCTGCTAAAAGAAAGGAGCAATTAAGAACTCAGGGTCAACTTGGGAGCAAGGCCACAGGTGGACGATGAATGGCCCCTCCCATCAGGATTAAAAGAGGAGCAAAAGGGGAGGAGGCGTTTGCAGGAAAGAACTTGCTTGTTCATTCAGTCGTTTGTTTGTTCCAGCCTTGTGGAGATTAGTCTGTAATCCCAGCCTTCCCTGCCAACAATGAGTGTGGAACTATTTACCAGGCAGTGTTCCAGGATTGATAACAGTCTGAGATAATTAGCCCACCTTCGCGAGACTGTTTGCCAAGCTGTTGGCTGACTGTGAATGAAATAATTCACATGATTGTAAATAAAGAATTTTTTGCCGCGACTCCGAATTGACTGAGTGCTTTTTGGTGGGGCCTAGGACAGAACAGAAGTCACTTTTTATTGGGTTGCGGTAACTTCAAATGGTGACTAAACAAACTGTTGTTAAGTTAAGGACTACCAGTATGTACTTTGTCCAACAAATGAGAAGAAAGGTGTGGCCATTTTCTTTTTCATAGCTTTCTTCTAAGGCTTTCCTTGCCTGGATTCAGGGATGACACAGCCTGGAGCTAAAGGGACAGGGGGAAAGGGTGTTGTAGCCAAAATAAAATTCTTTCCCCTGGGAGTCAAGGATGTTTCTGCAAGTGTTTGAACAGAGAAAACTGAAGA
Organism: Notechis scutatus; assembly: GCF_049901735.1. Lineage (NCBI taxonomy): Eukaryota > Metazoa > Chordata > Lepidosauria > Squamata > Elapidae > Notechis > Notechis scutatus. The sequence goes on from NC_142020.1 coordinate 7,070,907, forward strand.
TGCCCAGCAACTGGATTGCATGCTGATTGGACCATGTGACTGGAGACTTTTTGAGGGAAGTGACAAAGTTTTACTTTTAATTGGGTGGAAAACCGGTGGGAACCCAGAGCCAGTTTTCCAACCAGTTGTGCCAATATGATATGCCCCAGTAAAATGTTATTTGAGAACTATGCCTGCCTTGGAGTTCTTACTTTTGGGGATGTATTATTAAGGACTCATTGGAAAAGACTCCCAATGTTGGGAAAGATTAAAGGAAAAAGGAACTGCAAGGATGAGATGATTAGACACAATGAACTTGGGAAGACTTAGGGAGAAAGTGGACAGTCTGGGGTGCTGGGGACATGAAGAGTCAGACATGACTTGACGACTAAACAACAGCAAAAAAAAATAAAAAATGATCTGCCTGTAGGTTCAAACTGGCTCTATTTTCTAAGCCCAATTATCATTAAAATGAGTTCCCCAAAATGAGTTCCCTGATATCTAGTACATCTATATCAGAGGTGGTATTTAGCAAGTTCTGTCCAGTTTGGGAGAACTGGCAAATCCCACCTCTGACTGGCCCCCCATCTATGCTCTGCCTCCCATTGAGTCCCAGATGATCGGCTGGGTCTCCTTTTGTTGCCCTGCACAGGAGAACGGAGCTGAAAAGCAGGTTAGTGGGGTGGGGAGGGAATGGGGATTTTGCAGTATATCCTTCCCCTGGAGTTGGGTGGAAATAGGGATTTTGCAGTATCCTTCCCCTGCCATGCCCATCAAGCCACACCACACCCACCAAGACACGCCCACAAAACCTGTAGTAAAAATTTTTGAATCCCACCACTGGTCTATATTGAGTAGAAAGGAAGACTATCTCAAAACTTCCTCATAGAGCTGCATTCCACAGTGCAGAGGGAGCAAGGTTATGCAATCTGGTTTGAATTATCAATTCAATGTCTTGAATGGAGTTGGTTCAACTCTTTGATTAATGAATGGAGCTAATCCAACATCAGTTTGATTAATATGGCTTGCAAACATGCATGAAAACCCACCAAATGATCAATCCACTCAATGGTGCCCCATTCAATGTGATTATTTGAGCTAACGATCCGGTTTAAAAGGGATAGTCAGTTGAATTATGCTTGAATCAAAGCTCTGCACGTCCTTGACGCTAATCTGAAATGCTTTAACCCACTTTTCTGAATTTATCTAGCAAACACTAAACATAAAGGTAAAGGTTTCCCCTGTTCAGGGAATCCAACTCTTGTGGGGGGAATAGTATCCATCTTGGTTTCTTAGCTGAGGGGAGCTAGCATTGTCTGAAAACATTTCCATGATCATGCAGCCAGCAAGACAATATGCCGAAGCATATGGAACACTGTTACCTTCTCACACAAGTCGTACCTATTTATCTACTCACATTTGCATGTTTTCAAACTACTAAGTGGGCAGGAGCTGAGACAAGCAATGGGAGCTCACCCATCACATGGCATTTGGGTCTCAAACCTTGCTGTCAGTTTTCCAGGTGACAAGCTTAGGGTCTTTAACCTCTGAGCCAATGTGCCCCCTTATACTAAAAATAGACTATCCTAAATGCTCAGATTGGGTTTGAACAAAG